>NW_026927950.1:0-32289 GCF_032062105.1 Saccostrea cuccullata | reverse complement strand
ACATCAGAGGTGGGGTCAGGTGCCATGGAGGAGTGAGCGTCCCCTGCCGACCGGTCACACCCGCCGTGTGCTCCTTGTCATGATCGGAAAATAACGGGAAAATCCGTCATCAGTTTAGCATTTGACTCATTGATAAATTCTATTTGCTGACAAGGTCATAGTATCAACCAAAGAATTTTAAAAAATGGTGACTTTAAACGAGATTCTGATATTCTTGTTTCATCAACTTGTCTGTCAATAACTTACCTCGTTTTAGAAACTGTTCATACGTAGAGCATGTACCTGCGTATATATAAACACCGTATGCAGGTTATGAAGGTAGATAGCTGCACAAGTAAGGGAAGTTGACGATAGAAAAGTTAAGGTCATCACGTTTATCATAGAGCTTGGTTGTTAGAATACCATTAACGTCTTTTTTAAGTAGAATATCCAAGTATGAAGCAGATGTGTCAGACTCTGTGGTATCTTTTATCTCAAGATCCACAGGATACATCGTATCGACATAGGAATGGAAATTGTCATTGTTAATTGACAATACGTCATTGATATATTTAAATGTTTAGCTGAAGACCACAGCGAGTGTTTTCTACTTTTCACGCATTAAATTTTTTCACAAATTCTGCTTCGTATAATAACAAAAAAGGTCTGCTAATGACTGAGCACGATTGGTACCCATGGGAATTCCAATAGGTTGTTGGAAGACATGGTCACTAAAAACCACATATATTTGTCAATCAGAAACTCAAGCATCTATTTGATATCAACTTCAGAGTACTTGTGTATTCAATCAGAATGTGTTTATAAATACAAAATAGTTTTGCAAATGACCAATGATCAAGTAAGTAAATTTAGGAGTTTATTTTTCAATTTTTATTGAAAAAGCAGCTGTCAATGATATCAAAAATCCTGGACCTTAATTTATCGTGGGAAATGGTTGTATATAAAGTCGAAAAGTCGTAAGTTTTTAAGCTGTTGATTTTGGTAAAATCTTGTGATTTCAAATTGTATAAGGGTTCTTTGGAATTTTTGAGTATCCACATCTGATTCAGACTACTTCTTGAATATATTGTTGCACAGTACTCTTGATTTGTTTCCTTAACTACTGTCAATATCGTAGTGAGGAGTAAAGAAAGAAGCTTGATTGATCATTTACTGGAACCAGCAATGTATCGTTATTTGTAAGGATTCTTATGAGGTTTCGGAATCCAATATATATGGTATTTCAAAATCATTTCCGTTCTTCGGGATTTTAAAAATATTCAAAAATGGTTTTGAAGAATTTATTCCTTAGAAAGGGAACTATAATTATAAGTCGGTATTACCACATGTAGAATTAAATCAAAGTTCTTCAAACATACAATTTATATAATAAGCCTTTCAAACAAAGACAATGTCGTTAACTGCCTTCTAAGCGCTGACCAGTACGTACTTATCATTTAATCTACTGAGTATCTAATTCTTTTTTCATTTCTAGATTATTAAATACACAAGGATAAATGGATTTCATATTGCCCCCCCCCCCAATCTTTAATACAAGTAATCCATTCTAACAAAGTCTCAACATCTTCCTTTTCAAATGTGACCCATCGTCTGGAGTAATCTTCAACAGAATCAATAATTGTTTCTGATTAAGAATATTACTAACATTAACCGCGTCAATTCCTTTATTGGCATATTGAATTTTATGGAATGACGGATTCTTTTAGCTGCAATTTCTTCTGTGGGTTTAAAAAGCCTATGATTTGTAATATCCATAATCTAAGATCCGAGCCTATATTCTGGTGTTGAGGAATAAAAAATTAGACTTTCCTTTGCCTTTCCAAGAAGACTATTGTAACGTTTCAAATGGACAGAGTAACGTTTGGTGCATATACAATGTAGAACTTACTGTTGGTTTACATAAAGTAGTAATGAAATAAAGTAGACATCGTGTATTACAGGTTTATTGTAAGACCGATGTCAATGACTACGCTTACGTCTCTGTGCATGGTTAAAAAGTCCCATCACATTTACATTGTTACACTGTGGACTGGAAAGATTTCCAAAACTATCGACACCGTCATTAGACCCACAGGGAAAGACTGCCCCTAGTTTTCTAATTCAAAAATTAATTCGTTCCTCAAACAGAAATTTTATTATTTTTGTCACTACTATGCTATGAGATCAACAGTAGGAAATGACGGTAGTTCAATATTTTCTCAAGTTTATCCATAGCAAAAAGGACTGTCAATTTTTCATTTTATCTCCATCAGTATTTTTGCACAGTTGTAACCAAACAAAAATTTCTGAAGTATGATAAGTTATAAAAAATGAAGCATTCTTGCAAATTCGACGAAATATCATTCGTTGTTAACGAAGTACTGGTCAGGAAAAGAACATGATATTCTAACATATTTATGAAGGATTGACGTTTATGGTTGATCAGCGCATGTGCGCGGGAAAAGTAACGCGAGAATCATAAGGTCGAGGAAACTATTTTCAGTGAGTTGAATTATAGGTTACTACATAAAATACTATATGTGTTTTTCGAAAAGGCTAGTTTTAAAATCGCTCTCGGTAAAGACTTGATGCATTTTTCCAAGCATTTTACACGCTTAACACATAATGTACATTATTATCATCTACTAATAATCCCATGCTCACATATACATATACATACAAATGATTAACAATGATAAAAATTAGGGTTTTCCTCATTCCATTGTACAAGTCCTTTTGTTTACAGCTTTCCCCATGCTGCATAGTCAATTTCATGTGACTATTCCTCGGTACAAAAAAACAACCAACTCTGAGGTGTGCTCACGTATTGACGATGTTTACAACGTACAGTGTAAACAACTTCGAAACACACAGACGAGTATGCTACTCAATTCACGTTCTACGATCCATGCACATGAGAATTAATGCAGAGAGGATTTTTCTTTAAAAAAAAAACGTGCGACTGAAGTCTTTTTTTTATAAATGCCTGAACTTTAAATTTTTAGTAACAAATAACTGAGCAACACTAATTCAACCAGTTACATTGCAAATTTACGAATATCGAGTTTAAAAACTGGAGTCTTATTTACTTGTGGAGACTTTGTAAGCAGTATTTCAAAGTACTTTTTTTAACAAGGAAAACTGAATTCGTTTGTTAATGTGAGCATGTGAATTCTTAATTAGTATTTTCGAATTTTTCTCAAACACGTTTCTGAAACCCATCCTAAATTTCCGTAACCCACGTGTTTGTAGTTAAAATAAACATGTAGTAGACCATCATGCTTTTCGGCTCATTCACGAGATTGGGCCATTGTTTGCTGTGAGCATGAATGTTTCAATAAGACGCGGTTTAACATCCGACTCGGAGAGAAAATAATTTTTACCAAATAATATTTCATATCTTTTTAAAATGATGGAGTGGGATTGTCTTATTTGCAGAAAGTATATAACTTATATAACTTGATGAGATACCACATATATTTATTTCTTTAAAAATAAAACACAAATAGGGCATATATATCTTTAAGCATTTCCAGCTATTTATCATTACAAAACCTTTTTTCCTACATTTTCTCTTTCTAATTTTCAAAACCATTTTTCAGAACATTTTTTGTATTAGAAAAAAACATTTTCTTTCCATTTTTTTTTTGAGTAAATGGAAAACAAAATGCCAGTTTTATGATCCACCTTGCTTGAGCAGGTTATTTTCATCCTATTTATTTTCTGAGAAATTGAAAAAAAGAAAAAAATAGTTAGTTTAAGACATACTCTTAACCTTTTAAGATGTAGCAGCGCTTAATTGATGCAATGTGGCAAGTTGTATAATTAGAATCTTGGTATCAGATTTCTTGCCAAGCTCTTCAGTGTCCGCCTATTTCAGTTATGTGGGACAGGATCAATTTGACCCAGCTGGATTATTTTTCAAAGAATGTTTAGGTTTTTAGGATTTTTGATGCTGACAAAATTGTTCATTGATGGTCAAAGCAAAAATAGGATTACAAATTTCTTGGAGTTGGATAATTTGACAGTTTTAATGTTTCCAATACTTGGGAGGGGGGCAGAAAAAGAAATACAGCACATTTATCATACGCTAAAGGACCTGTATGCCTTCGAAGTCCTAAGGATAAATATGTACATATTTTCATTTATGTCAAGTAAATAAGCCTTTTTCCAATGCAAGAAAAATAAACATAAGGAATACTAATGTCCATTGATCGTGCTGATGAAATAATCTATGAGCCAATCTTGTTAAAACGCAGACTGAAACCCCATGCAGTCACATTTCCAAAAATGACCAACGTTTTTTGAGGCATAAATAGGATTTTTCGGGCGACAGATGACTGTTTATCTTTCGTTGTATTGCCCGATTTTGACCTTTTTTTTAACGACCGACCGATTTTTTGCCTGTCAGGTCATGTTATAATTTATTTTTTGCGTCGGTGGCCGATACTTTCGAATGACCAAACTTTGACCATCATCCAACCATTCGTAGATTTTTTTTATGTCACTCTTCAGTTGACCTAAAACTAAGAAGTTGACTACTGTGCGAGGACTAACTCTAAATGGAGGAAAGCAAGTACTAAACCTAATCATCCAGTAGTGTGCGAGAAGTAATAATACTATGTATCTGTAAGGTACAAGCAATAATCAAAATAATTGCTATTGTATGCCAAGACCATTTCAAAAATGACTGTTTTTGAATGCAGAAAAACGGCGTCAAGGATTGACGTCAGATTATTGTGACGTTATAAACGTTGATTGTTATTTTTGTTGTCCAGGCTTTCTAATATCATTGACAACTGTTTTTTCAATAAGCATGGGGCTTGTAAATTTACTTACTTAGTCAGTGATCATTTGCAAAAATAATTTGTTAAAACACATTCTGATTGCACACACAAGTACTCTGAAGTTGATATCAAAAAGATGCTTGAGTTTCTGATTTACAATATTTATGTGTTTTTTGGAGACAAGGTCCTCCAACAATCTATTGGAATTCCCATGGGTAGCAACTGCGCTTCGTTATTAGCAGACCTACTTTTGTATTCATATGAAGCAGAATTTGTGCAAAATGTTAATCATTAAAAAAAAGAAAACACTATCGACGAAGTGATGTCAATTGAAAATGGAAATTTCCATTCCAACGTCGATACGATATATCCTGAAGAGCTTGAGGTAAAAGATATCACAGAGTCTGACACATCTGTTTCATACTTGGATAATGTACATGAAAAAGACGTAAATGGTAACCTTACAACCAAGCTATATGATAAGCGTGGAGACTAAATTTTCTATTGTCAACTTTCCTTATTTATGCAGCAATAAACCTTCATCACCTTCATACAGAGTGTATATATATCTTAGTACATTCGATACGCAAGAGTATGCTCTACGTAATAACAATTTCTAAAACGAGGTAAATTATTGACAAGCAAGTTGATGAAACAAGAATATCAGGAGTCTCGTTTAAAGTAATAATTTCGTAAGTTCTAAGGTCGATACAATGACCTTGTAAGCAAATACAATTTATCATTGAGTCAAATCCTGACTGACGTTTTTCATACTAATTGCTAGTCCATTATATATACAACGGATTTTTTCTGTCATTTCCCGATCATACCAAGGGACACACGGCGGGTTTGACTGGTCAGCAAGGGAGGCTCACTCCTCCATGGCACCTGATCCCACCTCTGATGCTTCAGAGGTCCATGTTTTGCTCTGCTCCTATTTTATCTTGTTTTATGGACTTTGATACTGAATACTGTTTGTTATCTCCATATCTTTCTCCGTACCATCGGACTTTGGCGTATTAGACAATCGCCTGTTTGCCCATAGACCCACTGGACTTCGGCGTGACCATCAAACTTTGGTGTCCATACCGACAAATAACCGTCAAAATTTGGCGCACACAATCTGGATTGGGTGACAACAGCTGTAATGTAAAGTGTAGTGATATGAAATACCATTAAATGAAATCTCTTTATAATCATTTAAAGGCCGGCCATATCTTTTCTGACAATTTAAAACCATTCATAACCCATTTTACTTTGTCAACTCTTTTAGGAATTCTCAACAGAAAATATTATAAATTAAAAATCATTTTTCATTTTACTTCAGTTTGAACCTCATTCAATATCCATTCATATTCCAATTTTTGGGCCCTATAACATGTATATTGGCAATTCCGAAACCATTTACTGGTATGCAAATGATACAAAAAAGAGACCTAAATGGTTTTGTCGTAACAATTTCATATTCGTTTTTAAAACATTTTATCTATAATTGAAAATTGAAAAAATGGCTTGGTCGATGATTTTCAAAGAAGAGGCACCCTAAAAATACATCTTGATTGTAGAGTCAGTCACATAAAAGGTAACGTGTTCATCATTTTCGCAAATTTGGTATGAATTCCTTGAAATTTTAATTAATTCTCCGAATCTAATTTTATTTTTAGGACATAATTCTTTATTGGTGTGTTAAGGCTAACAGATAATTGAGGAAATAATTTTTGATAAATGGAGAGCCAAAAAACTCTCTACATGATTATAATTAACATTGACCCCTATTTAAAGTTAATTCATATGCCTTAATGAAGTATTACGTAACTTACAAAATAGTCATGTTTAATATATATCAATTAAATTAATTGCTTACAGAATGCATGATTTAACACGAGTCACATAATAATTCAAACTTTGTTTTGCATTTTGCATTTTATGTACCAAGCAAATGTGCATATATAGTACAGAATATATGAACACCTGACACTGATATATCATTTATATAAATTTTAAAGACGACAACTGTTTTTAGCAGCACTTATGTTAACGAGCCAGTGAATTTCGTGTAATCAGGTTGATTTTTATTAAAAAAAACATATTTGTCATTACCTTGAATATATTTTCCAAATAATTTAATATTTCTATTTCTCTACTTTTATATCTTCATATATGTGGGAGTGAGTCAGAATGGATGTCCCTGTAAAACCACGAGTTATCAGAAACTAGTTTGTTAAGGTACTTTCTTTCTTTTTGATTCCTTTTCAAAGAATCTATTCTAATTTTCAAGTTCAAGAAAAATTACGTTTAATATCCGTTTCAAGTGTTTGATTTACATATATTTGATTCTGTAAAGAGTAATAAAATGTATTTTGCAGGGATAATAAGACGCTTTCAGAATTTTGTAATTGGACTAAATCAGTGATACATTACGACGCTATAGTAGGCAAGATGACGTCAATTTTAGAACACAAGTTATCGTAATATTGGTAGAGATGTAATTTAACTGAATAGAAACATGTAAAGAATAACAAAAAATAAAATCTTCTTATTTTTTTTATGCTGTGTCTGTCATTTGGATTAAAACAGAAGGCCGTTGACGTCATAAGTGTACACTTTGGAAGTGATCATGTTGTGTAAAGAGAATTTGGCTGAGAAGGCATGAATAAAGACAAAGGGATTAGAAGCAAATATCCTGAATATTTTGTGAAGCTCACACAAAGATAAGGTTTATCAAACAGGTACATGTATGATAATTTATTTTCATCCATTATATTTTCTTTCGAAGACAGTCAGCAACATATACCGGTCAGCTTTTTCTCTGTCATTCGTGGCAAAAATAAGTCAAAAAAGAACAGCAAGCAACTTGATATTTCAAAAGATAAGATTTGTACAAATCAAAAGCTTGACTTCTAATCTACGTACTTGGAAAGTGTTGCCAGAATCCCGAGGTAAGCATGATACGAAAAATCTCGAGCTATATGTAAAAAAAAAAAATTCAAAACATTGTGAGAGGTTTCGTGCGAATGTTTGGAATAATTATTTTATTTACAGGTCAGTGGAATTACAGCAGCACTTTTCGCGTATACTGTAGATTCCTTATTTTTAAGCGAGTACTTTTTATCGCAAATTGGCCCTTTAACGTCAAATCGCGAGAATAATATTTCGCGAATGGACGGCTGATTGACAGAAGTTAAATGGGTTTCAACGCCATAAAAATAAAAGCGAGTACGCAGGTACGATAAGGCTTCCCAGAGAATATCACAGTGTACTCTGTGCATGTACTTCTCTGAACTACAAATGTATGACTTCATAATTGAAAATGACGTCAAGTCACTGTAAACTTGAACTGTAATGATGGGGAGAGTGTCATAACCTTTACACCTTATTTCAATCTGCATATAAGATGCAGAAATCTAGTTCAAAATAAACATGTTTTAATCATTTTTTTTAAATATAATATATTCGAATAATTAAGATAACTTTGTTTAAATACTCTTGTGTAAAAGTCAGAGTGTTCAAATACATACGAAAATATACGTTTGACATTTACCCTTTTTTATACTCGTGGATAGAGGCAGAATTCGCATAGTCGCTGCTAATGTACATGTTAAACGCTGTTAGAAATCAACAATTCTTGTGTAATTTTATTCTAAAATTGTTTTGTAAACATTTACTAAAAAAAATATTTTAGATTTTGCCAATATTTATATATTGTGAAGAATGAATCGTTTAAACGTCCAAATCTGGCCCCTCGATAATTTACAAAAACATAATTAAAGATTTTCTACATATTCTGGCCTCAATCTTTCCTTCAAACATCATAGTTTATTGATTTCAATTTCAATTTTTAATTCTATACACTGTAATTAGGTATTTATCTGATTAATATAGCAGGGGTACGTTGTTTACATCGATTTCTCATAGAATTTAGGCCACACCCCCATTTTGCAAGCCATTTTTTTTTTTATATGAGCGCATGGATGTTTCAAGTTGCCGTAAATACGGTCACTGTAAAGAGATAAACAAGTCATTTACATTCGTGAAAGAAATTGAAACAGTCTTGCGCTCATATATTATTTTCCAAAAAGGTGCAAAGTCACGGATACTTTTCTGTATAGTAAAGGAACCTTGTTTACAAATTTCAACCTGCCTTTGACCTTATGAATAACAAAGCACTTAACACGTGACTCAAATCTATTCACTTTCTCGCTTTCATCACACCTATGCGACATCGTGTACAGGTGTCAGCAAACTATCTATGGTCAAATCATTTTCAGATGGCTAATTGAAAATTCTGTGTGAAATTCTTAATTAGGATATGTTAAGATTTTTGAATTGTTATTAAATGCTATTTCAGTCGATATTATTTGATTTATTTCGGTATCTACAGTATATATCTATATATGCCTTTGTTCCTAAATATACATCGGCGATACGTTTATTGTCTCTTGAAAGATAGAAAAAAAAGTTTTTTATTTAAGTTAAAACTTTCATTAATTCCATAGATCGTCATTTGAAAAACACTAATTAATCATATTTTTAGAATATAAACTGATAGTTACAAGTGCACAAATGCCTACTTCGAGTTAAGAAAAAATAAGGGGAAGAAATTGAAATACGGAGCCCTAAAAAGACGTACATATAACGGATTTTGAATAGAGGGAAGTTTCAGGCTTTTTCTGACGACTCTGCAAATGCTAAACCTTTTATTTTACATCGGTACAAAAACTCAATGTTTTTCAGATCATGTAAAAAGAATTCCATGTTCGCAGGTATTTTTAAAGCATAATGTTTAAAAGCAAGAAAATGGACTTGTTTGGCCCTTTCACATGTCCGATCAACGTACATGTATTTAGTGAAAAAATCAATCAAGAGGAAAAGGGCATTAAAATATTTTGAAGTAAATTATCATTTGAGCCGTCCCATGCGAAAAGGGCCCTTATGTATTTTGACGTCATAATCAGAAAAACGACGGTAAAGATAACGTCATAATATGCAAGTTGCAAGTAAGACTTTCCTCAAGTTTTTAACATGAACGTTATCAACATTTTTTTTCCTTTTTGTGTATATGATCTAAAGCTATTCAAATATTTATAAAAGGAACATCTGTATTTAGCTCAGAGCTTAGTTTCACTTGGACATTTCCAATATTGAGCATAAATTTTGCTGAAAGATGATACTTATTCCGTTCATAAGATTTTTTAAATATCACATGTTTATGTATTGATGGAGGTTGTACCTGCATGTAATTCCGCATTTATCATGCACACTTCCTTTTAAATGCTAAAACACATAACCAAAGTGAAATTGTTTACAAGAGAAATTCTTTTACCACAATTAAAGTTCAGGTTTTTTCACATTCACGATTAAAATTTTGCTGAGATCTAACGAGGTCAAGGATTTGGTGATCAATTCTTCGTAAAGTTTGCGTACCTGTCAATTTTACAGAATTTTTCAGTAAGTAAAAAAAAAATACGTAATATCTATAATAATAATAATGTAACTATTATAGGTATTACGTATTTTTTGTAATTTACTGAAAAATTCGGTAAAATTGATAGGCACGCGAACTCCTGTGGTAAAGCAGATGCAAAACAAGGTAAACATCTGAATTTTGTAACAAGATTTAAGATTTTGTCTGTATAAACGTCATAAATGACGATTTGCCTCCGTCACAGCCAAAATGACAAGTACAAAAATATTTGACATCACAGACACATTGTGTAATTTTTTAATGCTATGGGGAGAGTCGGGAAAATATTTGATGCTATAAAAGGAGGTTGGGGCAACTGGTTCTTTACAAAACATCTTCAGACTAATTTAACAAATATTATATTTGGAAATAACCCCCCCCCCCTCACCGACGTACAATCCTCATGTACAACATGATGAACATGCCTGCTTCTAATAACAAAATTAATTTACAAATAAATAAAGCGATATTATACTTAAAATATTTTTTTAAATCATAATTTCCTCGAAATTTTATCTGAGAGATTGAATACTAAATGGAAATGACGTCTCTCCTTTTTTCAAATTTAATGTGGACGTTTGTGCATAAAAACGTACGCCTGGCTACGCCCCTGTCAAAAGGGTTCAATAAAAAAAAAAAGGATTATTAATCAAAGGCCGGTCCAGCGCCCCGTTTAATTTTTTCGTATTTTAAACTTTTATGTCTATTAGCCTACAATCAAGGAAAAAAACATGTCTTATTTATAAATAATTTGTCAGCTTCCGCGGGCTTCGCCCTAAACCCCCACCAGGGTCTTGCCTTAAACCCACTGGGGGCTTCAGTGCAGCCCCAGACCACCTGCCTTCTGCTGCGCCCCCCCCCCCCATTTACAAAATTCTTGGATCCGCCACTTTTTCTTAACGATTTATTTTTTGCACACAAAGTGTACGGTTTTTTTTAAAATCATAATTCAACCGCCTACATGTTTTTGTTATAGCACTCGAATTTTAAAATTATATATATATATATATATATATATATATATATATATATATATATATATATATATATATATATATATATATATATATATATATGAAAATTATTTTAAATAAATAAAAACACAGAGAACGAGTAAAACATAAGCGCTTTCATTTCTTCTTCATGATGTTTTACAATACTCATGGTAACGTCTATTATGACGTCATAATAACTTAACGTTAACAAGTCTTTGATTGACGTCATATTTTTCCCGTACTTTCACAGAACAATACATTAACAAAGCATACAATAACAAAGCAATAAATGTGACTCAGTAACATAATTTACATGTAAAGAAACAATTCTTTTACATTAAACTATTTAATTTAGGTTTGAAAGTCCTTATAAAATGTCTTTCTTTATCACGTCTTTCAATTGTGTTAGAGTTGTGCAGTTTATAAAATGGACGTTTGCGGGGAACTATATATCGGCGAGACGGGAAGTGCCTTACGGGAAAGGATCAGAGTACACAAACAACAAATAAACGTACCGCAATATCGCAAACTCAAAGTCAGTGAACACTTAGACGTGTGCGGAAATAGAACTTTTACTGTCTTTCCATTTTATAAACTGCACAACTCTAACACAATTGAAAGACGTGATAAAGAAAGACATTTTATAAGGACTTTCAAGCCTAAATTAAATAGTTTAATGTAAAAGAATTGTTTCTTTACATGTAAATTATGTTACTGAGTCACATTTATTGCTTTGTTATTGTATGCTTTGTTAATGTATTGTTCTGTGAAAGTACGGGAAAAATATGACGTCAATCAAAGACTTGTTAACGTTAAGTTATTATGACGTCATAATAGACGTTACCATGAGTATTGTAAAACATCATGAAGAAGAAATGAAAGCGCTTATGTTTTACTCGTTCTCTGTGTTTTTATTTATTTAAAATAATTTTCATATTTATTACCGACCACTGTGATTTTTCTTGGATTTATCTATATATATATATATATATATATATATGTTATAAAATAAATTCTTATTGTACATGTAAATGTTATAACCTTAAACAGATTAATTATCTTTTTAAAAATAAGGTTTCTTTAACGTATGAAGAATAGTGTATCCTGTGTTATACGCTCTGTTTACAGATTCCATTGTGATAAATGGATTTTTAGTAAGTCATTTAAAATATAACTCGTAAGTTTAGTAGGGAAAAAACCTGCATATAATTTAGTTAAGAATCTATGCTTATATTTTGTTTTCTCTAGCACGAAATAAGAGGGGTTTTACGTGTCAGTTATACATAAAACTTACAATACATCTCGAACACACGCAAATGTATTCACACTAATCGCACGCTTGATAGACGCTCCGCCTTCTTATTGAAATAATACAATGACCTACATAGCTGTAATGGCTAAGCTTGGATTTTACAGTGAAGTATACGATTTTATTTAATCAATATTATGTATATATTGAAGGTCTCTTTCCCAAAAAATCTTTTATGAGTATCTATACAGACTATGCTCGAGGACTTTAGCTATAATATGACAATGTTATGATTTGAAAAGGTAAAATTCTGCATTTGAAAAGGGGCGAGAAAGCAGAGTTATGAAGATTCATTCTTTCCCAAATCCACACATCCTTTCTTCTTTACCCTGCAGTCTGACGTCAGTGAAGTAATAGCATCAGTGTTTGAATTCTCAGTGCAGCGAAATCAAGAACACATTAGCTACACCTATCATGATCAGTTTTGTTTCATAATAAATAGGTCACAATCAATGCATCGTGGTGTTTATCGTGAGCAGATTTCTTTAATTAATATTTATTTGTGTTCGGTTGCATATATTCTCTCTATTTAGATAATTTTGCGTATTTGGGTCATTTTCAAAAAAAGTCCATTTTTTGAATGACATATTTTTGAAAAATGAAAGTGGTTTTACTATGATTTTTTCAACTTTATTTAAATAATATAGTAATAAACTACTAAAATCCACTGCATTGTATAAAAGAGAAAATATTTTTTTTTTAAATATTGACATTTTATCTTAGTCATTTAAATTTTAATGTCCTTCCTGTTACTTTCATAAAAAGAGCTGTAAAACTTTATTTCAAAATTTTCATCAAATAATCTTTTTTATATCGTCAAAAAATAAAAACAATTATCATTGAATGCCAAGATGTTTGACATTCATCTAATATATAAGCGTTTAAAAGCATGTCAAACTACCATATACCAAACAGAAGCAAAATCTATGGGTTTTTCTTCATGAAAAGCCTTATTGCGGAATGTTTATATGCTATAGTTGAAAAAAACATTCTTGTACATTATTTTTGTGATTAGAATAAACAGTTACAGAAAGTTATTTAAACAGGTGCTCTGCCAAAGCAGTTTAAACTAGGAAAATATAGTGGTAATAGTAAGGACTCGGGTAACAGGATGGACAAAACAGTGTAACAGGATGGACAATGAAATCTACATTTTAAATGAAAATTGACTTTTTTTACTTTATTGGTTAGGAAAAGAGAAATAAATATAGAATAAAAACATGATTTTGTCAAATCTGGCAAATTCGAGACAATAAAAGACATTTATGTCCATCCTGTTACGAAATTTAATTGTAAAGTGCTATTAAAATATTTATCACTTCAATTTTCGTTTATTAAAGGTACTCTTTGCTGTTGCAAAACTAAGAATTTTTCATAATTTTAGGAAAAACAAATGATAAAACTTAAATCGGTATATAAATACCAGGATAATTTGTCCCTCCTGTTACAATTTCTGTCCATTCTGTTACAAGAGTGCATGTTTAAGTAGTAATGGCACTATTTAAAGCACTAACATATTTCAATATGATGTACGAAGTTTTTTAACATGTGTTATTAAACTTATATTACTTAGAAAAATAAAAGTAATTGTTTTTATTGTTAAAACTCAAGATATGAAGTCCAGTTTTCCTTACTGTTACCATATTAATGGTAACAGGAATGACAGTAACAGGATGGACGTTTCTCATATAAATCACCCGTTACTTAGTATAACGTACTCTTTTTGCATCATCGAGACATTGAAACAATTTCTTTGTACCTTAGTAAATCTAATTGTTTTAGCAGAATAAACAATTTAAAGAGTACTTGCATATTAAGATGGTAACAGATAGGACATATTTTCAATATACTCTACCAATAAGACAAACGTATCGACCTTTGAACCCTTTCTTTACTCACTTTCAAATCATGGCGCTCATAAACTTGAGACAACAGAAAATGATGATATATTGTGGATCACGAAAACAGTTCCTGTAGGAAAGTGAGATAACTTTTATTTTAACAGGAATGACAAACTGGAGGGACATGTCACTTCCTGAATGTTAAATGCACAATACTAGTATTTAGTGGGCGGCATAAGTAAAACAATCATATTAAATTAATCTGTAAATAAATTCAATTAATATGAGGTGCAAAATTTGTACATATCTTCACATGGTAATATTTTCCCTATCATTTAAATAAGCACGTTATAAAATTTTTGTTAATGTGACATGGTTTTGCTGTTAAATTTTACTCGGAGTGCATAGAATATTTTTTTTTATAAAACACCTGGGAGATGATCATAAAATAACATAAGCTGTATGACCATGTCTATTAACGAACGGGAAAAAAACTTTCACTCTAAAAAATGTTTTTCCTATTTTTCTGACCAAAAGACAAAAAATTGGACTTTTTTTGAAAATGACCCATTTATGTTTTCGTGTTACGTCACAATTAAGTTACCGCACTCAGAAAATATAAATGTGAGGCGTTTTTATCATGGTTATGTCAAATTCAAAAATGTTTTGTGCGATATTAAGGTAAGATTCATCATTCAATATTTATGCATTTAATAATTACGACGAAGAACTGACATTCAGTCGTAAATTTAGCAATATTTATTGATAGTTTTTTTTTTTTCAAATGAGGTTTTTGTCGTTGAAACTGCCTTTAAAAATGCAGAAATTATCCCACCCAAATACTATGTGAAATTAAATCAAATGCTTTCAGATAATTTAAATACTATGAATATTCTGAAATATTTGAGTATATAGTGTTATCTAACATATTTGTTATTTGTGCGTAAAAACTCGCATTATGGACTCCGTAATGAACCCGTAAACATAAAATATCGAATCTCCATACAAACTCTATGTAGGGCGATATTTGTGAGGCGATATTTTTAAAATTAGTCAAGAAACCTCATGCAGGAACGTTTTAAAGACGTACAACACACTGGTGGAGATACCTCTTGCGATTTCAATTGAACGTTTGACGTGACGTCAAATTTAGCGTCAAAAATAAAGCGTCAAAATGACGAGTAAAACGATCCAGATTTATATCAATCATAAAAGAAAAAATGGGATATGGGGCTTGGTTGTGATTATGAGTACCATACTCAGTCCATGAGTATTTTTTTTTAATTAACCCGATTAAACTCCGTAAAAAGCAAGACAAAATACCATCCCTGAATGTTTATTTCATTTCATATACAATGAATTGTATTCTTGATCAAAGCGCAGCATTTTTTTCTGAAAATTTTATTTTACATTGCCGAAATTCTCATTATGCACAATTGGCTATTTAACATTCCGATTAATGGTCTTTTTTATTTGTGCATTTACGATATAAATATTGTTTTTTCTTCTTTAATTTAAAAAAAAAAAACAACAATAAACAAAAAAAAAAATTTTTTACAATGTAAAATCGATGTTGTTCTCAGACCCTTACTGATAAAAGAGGAACAACTCTGAAAATGTAGGAGATGTTTGTTTTCCTCCCTTTGTTCACGGTGTTCCGCATAACAGAATCAGCAAGACCTGATAAATCCGAGAATTGAATACTACAGACCTAATACACACAATGTAAGTATAGAATTGAAAAGAATTGTCTATTAGTACTGAAATTATCTGAGTATCCTGTTGCAGCAAATCGTTTGACTTTCTGTCACTGTCAACTATATATGTCGGTTCGCATTTCCTCGAACCAAAACAAAACGTAGCCTATTTTTTAAAAAGGTCAATGTGCGAATGAATATAACTTAAAATAGATGAAGAGTTTGATGTTTGATATTTTGAAGTTAATGTGGACGAATACGGAATTTTCATTTTAACTTTAGAAGCAACGACATTGTAAGAATCCGTACAATATCGTGAGGGGTGTACATGTATGCAAATGTCGATGTATCCCCAATGCCACATACCGTCTCGTTTGAAATAATGACATGAAAGAAACTATAATTATTCCATTTATATCATAGGAGAGTTGAACATACACCTTTTTTGATAAATAAAATTAAAGAAATAAAATTAAAAATCAACATATTCAACAGAAGTTGAATTCGTATCCAGGTTTCATGTGATACGGAATGCATAACGCATACATATATGGGCTAAACACTAAAATCCTTCAGTAATTTTTTCCTGATACATATAAAATCAGTAGTCAATATTTATTCTATTTTCATGAATTTAAAAACTAATGCATACCTCAGGGAATCAAATGACGAAATATATCAGCACTGTAAACGACGTTTCGTCAAACGCTAATGGTCTGTGGCGCAAAAAAGGAAGGGGTGGGGGTGGTAGGGGTATTCAAAAATTGCCTAAAAATCTACATTTGAATACGAGAACTTTTAAATACGTAAGTTAATATATTTTTGAAGCAAAAGCAATATTTTAATTTGATTTTTTAAAAATATGTATTTGTTGATTCATAGCATAGTGATCGACCCCCGTCTGAAAGACGCGCGGGAACGTGATTTATTGAGAAAGGGGGAGGGAGTAATTTTCCGCTATTAAATCAAAACTGGTCGTACAAAAATTATACAAAAAATTATAAAGATTATTTTTACTACCAGCTACCTAAATCAAGTTTTGTACCAAAATTAAACGACAGTTTTTTTCACAAAAAAAATTTAAAATTGAAAAATACACAATTTTCAAGGCTTAGATAATTCATAGTTTTTTAGTTAAAGGTCTTTAAAAATTTTATTGATGATATGTATATCAAAAAGATGATATGTTTTTGTGTTAAATGGTTAAGGGAATAAGTCAATGAAATTTGACAGTTATAGCTAACCTGGCTTTTTTGAAAATCAAGGTTTAAGTAGTTCATTGATTAAAAATTTCTTCTCCTCGTAAACAACTAAAGGGGGGTAACTATTGAAATTTCCTGTCCAAAAACCACTCGAACGATTTTGTCCAAAATGTGCATACACACAGTAAATAAAGTCATGTAGTAAATATACGAAAATAGTGAAAATTAAACGACAGGAATTTTTTGGGGTAGGTGTGTTGTACATCCTTAAAATGGTAAATAAATAAATTAGCAACATAAAAATACGAAAAAAAATTCATTGACTGGAATTTTTTTCAGCTCATTGCCCTGTTGCTCCTTAATAGAAGTGATAGCGTGGCGGTGGTGCTCGTCTTTGACTTAGACACTCATTTATCGTGATAAATAGTAAATAATAATTTACGTTTATCATCGGTTTTGGTAAACTATTAAACGTAATTTTCTTTTAAAAAGGCTAAATTTCCCGAGAAACTATTTGAATACTTCCTTAAAATACCCACAATAAAAAGATTTAAGCGAGATACTAATGAATGTCATTCCAACGGATTATTACAATACTTCACAGATAAATAAATTCAAGCACTTTTCTTCCATTACAAGTTCTATTTTACTTCTCAACAAACCGTTCTATTACAAGCTCTGTTTTACTTGTCAACAAACCGTTCTATTAAAGCTCTGTTTTAATTGTCAACAAACCGTTCTATTACAAGCTCTGTTTTACTTGTCAACAAACCGTTCTATTACAAGCTCTGCTTTACTTGTCAACAAACCCTTATATTACAAGCTCTCTCTTACTTGTCAACAAATCGTTCTATTACAAGCTCTGTTTTACTTGTCAACAAACCGTTCTATTACAAGCTCTGTTTTAATTGTCAACAAACCGTTATATTTACAAGCTCTGCTATGTTAAGGGCCGATATGGAAAATGTGACCTTTGCACCGTTTTAATATGCATTACTTCTTTTTTAAAAATGTAAAAGCAACTGAATACTTGTAGAAAATGTAATATAGCTATCAACAATGGATAGGACCGAGCCGTAGTCATTACCAGTTATATCGCACGTATCAGCTGTTTGTCACGTGACTTGTATAAAAATAGAATTGTTAAATTGAATGTTGGAAATGAGGATAGTGCAAAGGCATACGCTTGTTTTTCAAGAAAAAAAAATGATACACACTAAAAGATGTTTATTTCTTCTACCCAAAAAGTGCTGGGAGCTAGTTTGTGCTGTTTGCAAAGTACTGAAAAATTTGCCGAAAATGCTTATAATAGCTAAAAAATTTCACTTCGCTTGAATTCTGTTATAAGTAAAAATGAATTATGCAAACTAGAATCAGCTCCCAGCATTTTTCAAAATATACACTATATAAGCAATAAATATTCCATATTTCAGCTCAAACAAAATAGTCTATGCCCTTGCACTTTTGATGTAAATCAGGAATACGCTTATCATTTTAGCGATATTCTCTACTTTCCTTGTCTCTGTGCAGCTCCAATGCTACTAGATAAATTCATATTCTATACAAATTGTATTTAATGAATTATTTTCTTTTAGTTTTAATGATAAGGTTTATAAATTACGATGATATCATATTTATTTAAGGATTCTTGAAGTTATTAAACCAGTGAATCTAGTCCTCTGGGATTAGATTTTACACAATTTATCTACCAATATTTGAACAACGACCAATTTCAGATCTTCGCTGAATTAATATAAATAATACATTGTGAAGTGCCGTTTACCATAAGTGCTTGAGGACGGGACCCCCCCCCCCTTTTTCGATATAGACCCCTGGGCTTTTTTCTCATAAATAATCTTTCATTGACTTATTTGTGATAAGATCTATACCAAAAATTAGAAAAATTACAATCTACCCTACACTCTATATAAAAATCAACGAGAGTGTGTAGAATTTTTATAGAATGTTAGTTTAATCAAATTTTCTGAATTGATAGGATAGATTCTATCACAAATGTGTCATCCATATATAATTTATGTAAAAAAGTCTAACAGGCCCTGGGGTCTATATTTATGTGAAAAAGTCTAACAGGCCCGGGGGTCTATATTGCTAGAGGGGGGGGGGGGGGTCCTGTCCTCAAACACCTGTGCCGTTTACGGGTTTTAGATCAACAACTTAATAAATTAAGACTAGATGTTCCCGTGAATGATCTACATAATTATGTATTTCTAAAACGTTGGATTTATGTAATTTATGTAATCGTGCTAATTCAGGATTACAACATTGTCAGTGTTGAAAAGATTTTGTAAGAGATTTTTTTTTTCATTTTACCCCACAGGTTTTGTAGATACCCTGTCTGCTTCTCAAATGAGAATAGGGGTCTGCCTTGCACACTAAACTCTATGGAAAATATTTTAGAACATGGTCATGCCATGTACCACCTGGTATGATGAGTTAAATGTGAAAGAACAATGATTGGTCACAAACCTGCACAGGATTAAATCAACAAAAGTGCCAAGTGGTGTGTCCCATGTATGCACGGCTGCGTTGCACATAACTGGATTTCAATGATTTAATTATCATGTTTAGAACTCCACTTTTTTCAACTATGCTGTGTATATCCAGAATGTGATTATAATTAACTTTTGTATATCATAACTCGAAGACAAACTGCATCAATATAAATATTAAATAATTCAATGTGACTGTAATGAAATATTATCAAAATCATTGTTATATTTGATTTGAGACTTTTCCTTTTCTATAGTGAGCATATATTGGTGAGCACTGTTTTAGATGTACATGTATGGCATATTTAATGTCTTTTCAAAATATTTATTTTCAATGTAATCAATCACAACCGCAAAAAGCAAAATCATAATCGCTGAGCATCATGTTCAATCTTATCAGCTTATTATCAATAACTTACTGTAGCTCAAAACACACAGGCACTTGTAAATCTTATCCTTTTTTTCTTTTTATGAAATTATACTCCCTATACCTTGTTAGGTAGGACTTTAGGGAAAATGTTCTTTTTTATATTAAAAGAATCATATTTAAATGGGAACAACTTTACCCCTTTTAGCCCTATGGTAAATTTCAAACCCCCAAAAAAGTTTGACAAGCTTAAAAAAAAGGAAAATGTGTCCATTTCGTACAAACTCGAAAATCCTGTCGGGGATGGGTTGGGGGGGGGGGTAGGATCGAACTTCTTGTCTACATTATAATAAAAAAAAATGGGGTGGCTATAGGCTTGTCAAAGAATACTCCTATTAGTACTCCTTACTTGTGTAACTGTGCCATAGTCATGCATATGGGCCTGTTGCGATATCAGAGTTGTCAAACACTGCTATTAAGCATAAGATGTTTGCTCTTTAAAAAATTCACGTATCAATAGATCTATCTGTTTCTTATATATGAACTTTTTTTCATCGAGCAGCATCTTGAGCAACCTCGCATGCATTTTGACAGCTTCTCTGTGATCATGGTCATCATGTGTCATGTTAAATACTCAAACTGTATAGCTTTTTTACACATTAAAAACAAGATAAATACTTCAAAAGCTGCTCAAAGAACTCTTGAGTGTATTAGTAAAAAGAATTTGGTACATTCGGCAAAAGTTTAATTCATTCCATGCTAAAATATCTCGACAATGTAGATGTAAATAACGTAATCTTTGTACTGAAGGATGTTTTCTATACATTCCGGTGAGGGCGCTGCAATCGGAGAGAGATCGTATAGTGATATCTATTGTGACGTCATAGGAGTCGGCGATCCCTTCGCTTTAGGTCTACGGTTTTACTTGTCAACATACCGTTATATTACAATCTCTGTTTTACTTGTCAACATACCGTTATATTACAATCTCTGTTTTCATTGTCAACAAACTGTTTTGTGACAAGCTCTGTTTTATTTGTCAAAATACCGTTATATTACAAGCTCTGCTTTACTTGTCAAAATACCGTTATATTGCATACCCTGATTTAATTTAAAAAAAACCGTTATATTACAAGCTCTGATTTACTTGTCAACAAACCGTTATATTACAATCTCTGTTTTACTTGTCAACATACCGTTATATTACAATCTCTGTTTTCATTGTCAACAAACTGTTATATTACAAGCTCTGTTTTACTTGTCAACAAACCGTTCTATTACAAGCTCTGTTTTACTTGTCAACGTACCGTTATGTAACAAGCTCTGTTTTTATTGTCAACATACTGTTATATTACATGCTTTGTTTTAATACGTTGTATGTCCATTAGTGAACTCTTCAGAATTAGAGGCGCGTTTGGTCGTCTGACTGGGACAGCATGGCTTTGCGGATAGAATAATCATGCCAGTCTTAATCCAATTTTAAGTGTTAAGTGCATTTGGCATTTTAACTAAAGAGTAGAAGAACTAAAAGACATATGTAAAAGAGCAAAAACTCTAACTTTATCGTCCATTAATAAAAAAAGACATTTCCGAGGTATGTGTACTTAATTTGTCTTTAAAAGTACCGTTACGATAAATAGATACATACGATCACCAATAGATGTAAATTAATATCCTTGTCATCTCTATTCTTGATTTATATAAAGTCAACAGCAATAAAATATTTCATATGCATTTTGTTAGGATTTGTTCAGCGACATTCAACATGTTCTTAAGACGTTTATGTTACGTTTGTCCCACAAATCCCGCGAGATTTGTACATTCTCCGACTTTTTCACAAAAGAGCGCACTAAGATCTATAACTCTTCAATACTGGAAATAAAACGTATTGTCAACATACCGTTATATTACAATCTCTGTTTTCATTGTCAACAAACTGTTATGTGACAAGCTCTGTTTGATTTGTCAAAATATCGTTATATTACATGCTCTGATTTAATAGTCAAAAAACCGTTATATTACAAGCTCTGTTTTCTTGTCATAACCGTTATATTACAAGCTCTGTTTTTCTTATCAAAAACCGTTCTGTAACAATCTATGTTTTTCTTGTCAACATACCGTTTCAATACAAGCTCTGATTAAATTGTCAACAAACCGTTACATTGCAAGCTCTATTTTACTTGTTAACAAACCGTTATATTACAAGCTCTGTTTTACTTGTCAACAAACCTTTATATTACAAACTCTGTTTTACTTGTCAAATTACCGTTATATTACAAACTCTGTTTTACTTGTCAACTAACCGTTATGTAACAAGCTTTGTTTTTCTTGTCATATTGTTATATTACAATTTTTGTTTTACTTGTCAACAAACCGTTCTGTGAAAAGCACTGTTTTGCTTGTCAGCATCCCGTTATATTACAAGCTTTGTTTTATTTGTGAACATACCGTTATATTACAAGCTCTCTTTTTCTTGTCAACAAACCGTAATTTTACAATCTCTGTTTTGCTTGTCAACAAACCGTTCTGTTAAAAGCTTTGTTTTAATTGTCAGCAAACTGTTATATTACAAGCTCTGTTTTAATTGTCAACATATCTTTTTACTGGTAACGGTAACCTAGTGGTAGAGCGTTCACTTCGTGATCTGGAGGCCCAGGTTTGATTCTCGTTCGCGGCGCCGCGTCAAACCTACGACGTAAACAAAGGTTGTGAGTGTTCCCTCGCCAATCACACGGCATGAGAAGTGAAAGTCACGGGTTTTTCCGATATGATATATGTCCCGTGTGACGTTAGGCGTTGGCACGGTAAAGAGCCCTCCCTGCTCAATGGACCTGAGTACCGAGTATAGATATAAATTTGAAGTCCTTCACCGGCATACGTTGACGTCTCTGTATGAGACAATGATTCTCGAATGGGACGTTAAACAAGATATATAAAATCAATCAATCAATCAATCAATCAACATACTTGTACTTATGGAATAACTATCTTCCAATTTGGTATTTTCAACCGTTAATGCTAATGAGTTTTACCGGCGACGCGTAAGCGGAGCCGGTAAAACGGATGTTTTCGACCGTTAAATTAGCTTGAACGGTCGCAAAAATAGAAGATAAGTTACTGTAGACGGGGTCATATTTTCGCATAATCTTTATTTCTCTTTTATCCGCGGGTAGAAAATTACGGGAATTCTTAGACTCTCACTATAATCTTCACAAGTATTTTGATTACGATGGGACAAATTTCTGCGGACAATTTGTGACGGCCTTCAGTGACCTCGCGCATAGTATTGGGGTTTTAAATTGCGTAATTTGCAACACTGTAAACGACGGGCGTTAGATTTTTGACGATTTTATCGTTTTGGCTACATGGATTTTTCTGTCAATTTGTACCAAAACTCTATAACGTCCTGTGATGATGTCACATAAAATTCATTAAAAAATTTCCAGTTTACTGACCGATTCCGACTGTTCAAAAATTCTGTAATATGCCGTGATCTTGACGAGTAACAAGAAAAGATGGAATGTTCGGTAAAGATTTTTACTGTAGAATAGGTTCTTTTCCGTAGAAATAAAGTGACTAATGAAATGTGCAAATCAAGAAGTAGTCATATGTTTCTTTTCAAAAATTATTAGCAAGTAATAAGAGAGATTGATAGAGCGATTTTGATGTCTAGTCAGTTTTGTTATTACGACATGAATATAAGTATGATGGTATTTAAAGGGAAGTACATCATAAATGTGACCTGTATTCTCTTTTAATGGAAAAAGTCTTATTTTTACAATGTGCAAATACATAAAATTTTATATTTAAAAAAACACAAAAGAACTTTTAAGAAAAAAAAAACAGAAATTGGATGTCTGGTCTTAATTGTTACGCCTGAAATTTTTTACGTTTTTACGCTTAAACGACACATGGAATAACATCAGAAATGGATATTTTGACGTAACAAAATCGGCCCCAATCGGCCCCAATACTATGCGCGACGTCATAGCGGAAATTAATACCATGCGGAAAAAACTACTTCTACAGTGTACAGTATTCCCATTTTTATGCAATCCATGCATTTTGTTTGTGGTTTACGTCTTAATTTGTTGAGTTTCGTTATAAATTACGTCATGGATAATTGTGTTTTTGCGTCGAACTATTATGACGTCACTGTGAAAAGCTTTCACTCTCGTTAATGCTTATTTTACTTCTTCAAACGAAAGTGCATTAGCCCATCAAAACGTGTTTTACAAAACAATTGCATTAGAATACAAACTCTGTTTTAATTGTCAACAAACCGTTATATTACAAGCTCTGTTTTAATTGTCAACATACCGTTATATTACAAGCTCTGTTTTTCTTGTCAAAATACCGTTACATCATAGTACAAGCATTGTTTTATTTATTAACATTCCTTTATATGATATTACAAGCTCTGTTTTAATTGTCAACATACCGTTATATTATATAATATAAGTAAAGTTAAGATTTATTAATACCAATTTTGGGCCCATCAGGGCATACAAGTAAAGAGAAATACATACAAGAAGAAATTCAAAATTGATAGTAGCGAGTTGTATTATATTACAAGTTATGTTTTAATTGTCAACATACCGTTATGTAACAAGCTCTGTTTTAATCGTCAACATACTTTTATATTACAAGCTCTGTTTTGATTTTTAAAGTGGGTGTTTCAATGAAAGTCATACAGCACAGTCCACAGTTTATCTACTGTAAATCACATTATATTCGCGAGAACTTTATTTTCGCGTAATTACGCGAGACAGTGTGCTCGCGAAAATTTGATTCTCGCGTATAATAGCATTTCTTAAGATTATATAGAGCAATAATCACAATTCGTGAAAATTATCTCTCGCTAAACAAGAGTCAATGACTATCTCGTGAAAATAAGTGATCTACAGTATTCAATTTGTATTGATATCAAATTTTGTGTTCAACATAGTATTAATTATAAGGATATCTGATCCTCAGTCAGGAAGGATAACTCCAAAAATTAATATCTAATTTGAAATGCATGAAAATGAAGCTTGAAAATATTTTTTTTTTCATGCAACAATTTTCATTTTCCTCATCTTTATAAGATTCAAGGTCTTTGGAAGTCTTACAAAAGGTCTTAAAAAAGTTGACATTTATACACTAAAAAAGAAAAAAAAATTAATACAGTTTCAGAAAAATAAGATTTTCTTGAATCCAGCCTTAGATACCAATGCTTATTAAGGTCAAGATCTAGTAAATAACTTGACACTAATTTTTTGGTGCAAGATCCATTAAGACGTCATAATCAATTTCAACTTTCTTTTTCCCGTACTTTACAGCTTTAGCAGAATTATGTAGAAAATAGGGTATTTTCACGACATTAAATTTGAAATCATATGAAAAGTAAACCGGACACCTATGTTAAATTTGATATTATTTTAAAGAAGAGGCAATGAACAAACAAATTACCGTTTTCTGAGAGACTGTAGGCAATCTGGATACATTTCCTTTGCTGAATACGAAAAGAACTCCCATATTCATGACTGGTTTTCTTAATTTTTCATTGAAAATGACAGTTTAAAATACAGTTTTTCATCTTGTTTACCCACAAATTATGCCCCGAAACACCTTATTTGACTAAGCTAAAGTTGTAAAGCATCAATATAGGAATTTATTTCTAAAGTTTGATAAATCTGTAGGCATCTTTTATTTACTAGATCTTGACCTTAACGTGATATGAAATAAGAAGTGATTTGTGGTGTCTTGCAATGATAGCAAAAGCCTTTTACACTATGTATTATAGAATACATGAGGGAAAAGAAGACAAAAATACCAAATAAGGTTAAAAATCGTGACAATTTCTCTGAATCCCTAGATACCTATCATTTTTTAACCTAAAATACATTTCTTGATCAATTTGCAATTAGAAAACGCATCGTTGATATTTCAATTCGCCTTTTCTGCAAAAATATTGGAGATTTGACAATTTTCCCTATATAATATGATAAACTTTAATCTTTAACTTTCTGTGGATAAATTTACATAACTTTGTGAATTCAGAGATACTTTTAAGAGTATTTTTTATTGCTTGACTGCTAATTTTATAAACCTGAGGATTGGACTACCTTAATATACCATAAATATGTCACATATATTCTAGTCATGATTGCATTTATTCTTAGTCGTCACTTAAAAAGAATGTATTAATTTTAAAATTAGGAGCTTAAAATCATGGAACTAAGGTATATTGAGGACGTCTCGATAAATAATAATAATACATTTGAAACTTCTATTTGAAAGTATATTGTCTGGAGTATTAGTTGGGTTGTAAATAAATTTTAAACTAATCCAATTTAAGGACCCTCTCTACACAAGTGCAAACTTTTTTTTTGGACATTGAGATAAATATATTGTATAAAGGAGTTATTTTTGAGGTTATTTATTTAATTTTCAATGTATTGTGCGTGGCATTTACCCCCGGGAAAAACGTTTAAAGACAACACAGTATCAGTGAATAGAAATCATTGTTAATTACTTCAATAGAGAAAATTCATGTTAATAACACGTTCAGTTAATTTATTTTGACCTTTTAAAATGTTATAAATACTTGAATTGATTACAAATTTAGTAATATCTTGTGAATTGCAATTTTTTAGAATTTAGATCTAAGGGCAGATTACTCTAACTGCAGAAAAATACCTTAGAATCAGAACTCTTTAGTGTGCAGTGTAGAGAGGATTCTTAAGTAAAGGAAGGCAAGAAACCTTCTTAAGTTCACATTAAATGAAAACGTATTTTTTTCTACGATTTTCAAACCTGTAATCACTGCAATTTGTTTTATTGCAATTATGAACTTTCTAAATAAACCCCATTCTTAGTACGTTTTAATTTGATTTTGTAAAGTCCTCTAAAGATTTATGTTTAGTTAACGAGTATTTAATCTTCCTAGTAGAGGGTCCATCATAGGCAAAGAAAAAAAATCGATTGAATGAGCCTCTCTATCCCTTAATAAACAATTACACGTACATAAAAATATTTATAAGAAAAAAGACACACCATAGAACACATACCAAACCTGTATTTCAAAAATAACTAAAGATAGGAGAAGAGCATTTGATGAAAATAGATATGTTAGTGTCATTTTGGTGGACATATAGAAGTGATTGCCCCACTCCCATCTTTTTCTGCTTAATCTAAAATCTTATGGTTAAATGTGAAGATAACTAATAGTATTCAAACTCAAAAGTCTACTGAACAATACAAAATAGGAGCAGAGCCAACACGGACCTCTAAAACATCAGAGGTGGAATCCGGTGCCATAGAGGAGTAAGCATCCCCTACCGACGGTCACACCCGTCATGTGTTCCTTGTCATGATCGGGAAATAACGGGAAAAAATCTGTGGATGACTTAGTTTGAAAACAATGGCCTAACAAACACTAGAAAAAAGGTTGTACAGTATGGTCATTCTCCAATATGATTCTTTCAAAAGCAATCCGTCAAAATTTGTCACTATATCAGCGGTCTACATGAAATCTTTAAAGATATCCCTTAAAGATCCATATTCTGGTAAATTATTTAAGATCTTCATAAATGATGTTTTCTACCTCATGCTTTCAACTGTTATAAAGATTTTGACCTGTTGACCTTGACCTAAAAGTTTGGCCCATTTTTTCAAAATAACCTTGGTCTTAATTTTTGAGGAGTTCGAACTAGGGCTTTTATATTTCACAAATGTATTCCTTGTAACAAGTCCTTCCTTTAAGTACAAACCCTTTTGACCTTGACCATTAGAGTTTGACATGCATTTGAATGAATTCAACCCTCGCCATAACCTGCAATGCGGGGGCATCAGTGTTTTACAAAAACATCTTTTTTTTATTCCTTAGCACTTCAACAATACTTAATCAGCCGAACTGCAGGAAAGATAACTCATCCATGCAAATGACAAGATATTGAGAATGAAATGAATAAGTTAACCTTATACGCCGTTGTTTACAGTTAGTTAAAGCTCAGTGATACATATTTGAATAATGAGATTAAAAAATTCAAGAACATTCAGTATTTCTTTTGATATCTGCTGTATGTTTTGCGACCTTTTATTACGTTTTGTTGTATTGTACAAAAATGATGAACAATGTTTGCAAACTGTTTATGGTACTGCGGATTTCATTGAACAAAAAGTGCACATTAGACCTACTAAAATGTATAAAGGTACTATGAATTTAAAACCCTTTAGTGTATACTGTATAAATGGGTCTTAGATAGCTAGCATCTGATATTAGAACTCAGAAATTTGTTTTATTCAAAGATCCTAAAAGTTATTTATATCCTTATAAATACTGCTGGTTATTTATCCACATGTACAGTTTCGGTTTCCTATATAGTATCAAATCAAATCAGTTTCGATAAAGGATTGAATTACATGTAAAGATCTGATGGTAGTAAAAATATAATGCAATGTTTGTAGCTTATATTTCTTCATAAGTGAGTGGAATCATGAGATACAGTCTTGCGCCGGGTAATAAGGAAGCATACAAAATATTCTACCTTGACTAAATCAGTGCTACATTATGTAGGCGAGATGACGTCAATTTTATAGGATACAGGTTTTTGTAATATTGGTATTTAGGGATGTAATTAAACTCTAGGAAATGAATACCAACCTGTAAATATTAAGGGGGAAACTATTTCGTTCTACGTCTAAGCAGCGTTATGTGACGTTTGTTGAAACTGTTAATTTTGCAAGTGTGATATAGGCATAACATTGTTAATAATCAATAACGTTCACAATTTACAAAAAGAAAAATTATTCATCATTAATAGCAGTTTTATTTGATTTATGGAGTTTGTGAATATTAAAATTCTCTTCCTTTGGTTGATAATTCATAGCAATTTCAGTTGTGAAGAATACCTCGATGATATGCTGATATATAAGTGCGAAAAGATTTAAGATAAAATTCAGCAAAGAAAGCGGCTAATATCAGGGAAAAGTGTTTAATTTTATGTTTACCATTAATTGTATTTTCTGGATAAAACTAAGAAAAGAATTCAGAAATGTACTTGTACCTATATTTGCTTATTGATTTATAGTACATGTAGATTGTATAAAGTCATTCCTTGGTTCCACTAGGCATTGGTTGTTGACGGGGAAATGGGGGGGGAGAGAGAAACAGAATGATTAGGATGAAGAAGAAAAGAAATTAATCTGTTTAAATTGTTCCTAATCAAACCAAAACACCAGTTTTTTGCAAAATAGTTTTATGTTCAGATATTTGTCAGTGCTTACTTCCCCTTTTTAGTGCAGAAATATCAACATTTATGACAAAAGAGTATGGAAAATAAATGAAAATGTCATATTTCTCTTTTATTTTATCATAAAGTTATGCTTTTTTCTTTGTTTAAATAAAGAGATGAATCATTTCTTTCAAAAAATATGAATTACAACATTTTCACACAAAGACTTCTTAAATATTACCTGTGATGCATATCGGAATTGTAAAAATTACGACAAGAAAAACGGGGTGATACTTACATTGTGCTCAAATATAATTTTTCATGCGAGATGTAGTACGAGTACAGGGAATTTACCTTCATTTTAAAGATACAAGTCATATAAATTGAATACATCTGTTGATTTCGAATGTGATTTGACATTTTTGGTTCTTTTTCGGGTAGAACAATAATGTCTGAAAATAATCTATTTTTTGCATTTCATAGTGTTTTTGCACGTGCTACTGTGCAAAAATAAGCATATAAAGGTATTGTTTTTAATGCCTAAAAATTAAGAGCAAGTAGTCAGAAAAGAAATGTCAATGTTTTCAAAATTTTACACAAAGACTTTTCGGAAAATAGGTCCCCCCTTAACAAAAATAAAATGTTTTTATTTTTTTATGCTGTATCTGTCATTTTGATTAAAATCTACCACCGATGACGTCATATGTGTACCTCAAGTAACTTGGGAATCGATCATGTCAAGTAAAAAGAATTTGGCTAAGACGGCTTGTACAAAGATACGTAAAATGGAGTTTTACGTATCGTGAATATTATGTGAAATTCATTTGGAGTACAGTTAATTAAACAGATATGTTAAACTATTTTCATAGATTATATTCTCTTTCGAAGACAGTCAGCTATATACGTATCACGGTCAGCCTTTCCTCTGTCATTCGTGACAAAAATAATGCAACAGAACAACAATAAGCTGGATATTTCAAAACATAAGATTTGTACAGATGGAAAGTTTGCCTTCTGAGGAACTTGGAAAGTGCTGCTAGAATCCCGAGTTAAAGATGGTTTTACGAAATATCTCGGTTCATGTGTATAAAATTCAAAACATAGAGTAAGATTTCGTGCGAATATGTGGAATAATTATTTTACTGACAGGACAGTGGGATTCTAGCAGCACATTTTAGCCAAAATAGATGTTTTTTTATCATATTATTTACTCAAAGAAATTATTAAACTCCGGGGTATTGTTGTTCTGTTAGCTTTTTTATTAAGGAAAGTTTCGATATTAATAGAAGTCACGTGATGCCGTGGCGATGGTGCAAGTCTTTGCGTTAGACATTCTTTTATCTGTATGCAATAGTTAATAACAGTTTGTGTTTATCAGCGGTTTTGGTAATTTATCAAACTTAATTTTCTTTAAAAAGTCTAATTTTCCCAGAAATGACTTATAAGATTCCTTAACACACCCACGTAATAGTTTATACATTATTTTGTTTCGTGGAATTGACTGAATTATTGGTCACATTTTCATTGCTCTGAAAAGTGAACGATTTTAGCTCTGATAACTAGGAAATATTCAAAGGCAAAAAGGGGAAAATTTCATTCATCTAATACATACTTCACGTAACTAAGGCAATCACTTTTAAACAGGAAAATGCTACTTAAGTATTAATTTACAATAAAAAGAGCTATATGTTTGTATTAAAAACAAAGATTTAAATTTATTAACAATTACATGCATAGATGATATTTTGTGCAAAGATGAAAAAAGGGATAAAAAGGAATAAGGACATTTTTGTGAGCTCTACATAAAATAAAGAAATATAACAGTCTAACCGCAGATAATGCATGTGCGATCTAAGAAAATAGTGACATAAGATCAGGGTAGTAGCGAAGAAATAAGAATTATAACAGTCTAGCTTTAGATGCTGCTAGTATGATGTAAGATTGGTTGATTGTATATTGTTTAACGTCCCTCTCGATAATTTTTCACTCATATGGAGACACCAACGCTTGCCGGTGGAGAGCTTCAAATTTCTGTCCTTTACTCGGCACTCATGGCCATTGAGCAGGGAGGGATCTTTTCGTGCCAGCACCTACTGCGACACAGGACCTCGGTTTATACAGTCTCATCCGAAGGACAGGTCTCCACGTCCCACAGTGGGATTCAACCCGCGACGTAAGGATTTACGCCTTACTTTGCGAATCTAGAGCAGACGCTCTAACCACCCCATATGAAAAAATACTATTAGAATTCAATCGGAGTATTCAGTTGACTACTAGCTGACGGTCAACTCACCGTCAATTGACCATTAGTTGAATTTTTGCCATGCAAATGAGGGAGCGATCAACTTGCAGTAGAGTGGACCACTGTTGAATGCTCCTCAATTTTCTTTGCAGTTGACCACTAGTTGAATACTCCTCTATTCCCTTTGCAGTTGACCGCTAGTTGAATACTCCTCTATTTCTTTAACAGTTGACCGCTAGTTGAATACTCCACTATTTCCTTTGCAGTTCACCGCTAGTTGAATACTCCCTCTTTTTCCTTTGCAGTTGACTGCTAGTTGAATACACCTCTATTTCCTTTACAGTTGACCGCTAGTTGATTACTCCTCGATTTCCTTTGCAGTTGACCGCTAGTTGAATACTCCATTAGCGTGCGCGTAGGTTGCATTCATTAAATATTTGAAAAAAAATGGAGGGAGATTTGAAATCTAAGACAAGCAGTGTTCTTGAAAATATGAAAAGTCAAAACAATGGAGTTTCTAAATTGACGTAAATGTACTTGTAAATCTAAATATAAATGAATTGAGCAGGTACACTCACATAAGTTGTTACATGCCTTCTTCATTTTTTGTGCAGAAAACGTTATATATAGAATTAGTCTAAAGCAGTGGTATATTTTTACCAACACAACAAGAAACAC
>NW_026927949.1:0-31686 GCF_032062105.1 Saccostrea cuccullata | reverse complement strand
AAAACTACGACTTATGAAAAAAAAAAAAAAAAGAATGGGCTTGCGTGGGCTAACAAATTGTTGTGTGCGTTCCTTTTTCATATGTTGCTTTTTTTTGTATTTATTTATTTTAATGCTGAAATGTTTGAATAACTTTTTATTATTAAAAATGATGTAGAAAATCGATATAATTTATAAAGACTACTTTTAATGGGAAATGAGGGGGTGTTTACTCCCCATCCTCATCCTTGACCACCTTTCCTTTCCCCTTCCGAAATGAAATTTAAATGCACTGCGTCATGTGCGTGGTAAAATTACATATCAAGGCATTTCAGTATAAGGTTAAGAGCCAGTCTTCAATCGAAAAAAAAAATGCAAAATCAACCAAACAAAAATCGTTGAAAGAGAAGGTTGCGACTAAGGATTTTATTGTGGCTTAAAATTTTCTTAATAAAAGTATCAATCACAAAAGCAGCCAAACATTGTCGAACTGTTGATCTATTTTTAGCAACAGCTTATTTCTAGAAAAGCTCATTCTTTATAATGAATTTTATCAGCTAAATTTTTAATCATAGTTTTAAATTTTAATGTCTTAAGGTATTCAACCCGTAATAAGAACAAATTCATTTAAATTGAAAACATAAGAGATATGTAGGCATTTAATACTCAGTTTATTTAGACATAATTCCCATTTATTACTATTAGTATGTATGGTGGGATGTGTCCTAATTCATTACCTTGAATTTTGGTAAGAGTTATCTCCCCTTTTTTTAATTAATGAAAAAAAAATCAATTTAAAAAATTTAGACGGTAAAAAAATTGATTTCAATTGTCATTCTATTTTTAATGTTTCAATGCACCTTTCCACCGCAGGATTTATTGATATTCAAATTATTAGAATTTTTATTTTGAAAAAACGCTTTTTCCCATAGACTTCAATGCAATCTTTGTTAATTAACTACTGCTTAATTAATGAAATGTTTGAAAATTTCTCGCGGACAATCCTTTTCCACTATGAATTGCTTTAATATTTTATCAGAGTATGATGTACTTGACGGACACATAATGGTAGGGAATTCGGTCCCATTAGGATGGAAATCCTTAAATTTTATTCAAAGCAGCAGTTGTATTTTTATCGGTGAAAATTACTTAAATCTGTGGGTAAAGGAAACAGTCATTTTTTTTTTCGAAAATAAAGGAAGAGAAATACACTAAGGTTTGATTTGAAACATTTTGGATAAAATGGCAAACAATTTTAATCTTCAGAGATATAGTATTTTTTTTATTTCACCCGTAGGCAGCGAAATAAGGTCTTCAAAATCATACACCTTCATAACAGATATGATACATAATTGATTATCTTTTATAATTAAATGACAATTAGTGAACTCTGCACAGCTTGAGTGTCTGAATCTACGCACTTTTAGAATTTTCATTGTTTTATAATTATGTATATGGACTTAAGGCTTTATGAAATTTATGGAGAAAACGAACAGTACTCCATCTCAAAAGGCCATTAAATCAATACAAATGGGCATCAGGGCGAACACGGACCTTAGGTGGAATCAAATGCCCTGAAGGAGTGAGCATCCCCTTTATCTTAAATCAAAAGTGTCAAAACGCAATAATCATTCGTTTTGGCGTATGTTAAATGATAATCTATTTGTTCCAGATGAGAGAGAATATTGCATTGTCGAGAACATTTGGAAAGAAAGAAGTATGGACATGTACGTGCCTGTCAAGTTATACAATTTGAAAATACCTTTTGGGGGTATAAACTGACGTATGCCAAAAGTAAAGATTATTTTCAGTAAAATATATGGCGAAAAAATAAAATTATCTTCACTTTTAGCACACATCTCTACATAGGAAATTATGTCTATTCTTCGATAAAAATTTAAAAAAAAAAAACCATAAAATGGATTGCTTGAAATACGAAAATATGCTTATTGTATACTCCTTGCTTGTTAAATTTAAACTAAATACTTCAGCAACCATAGGAATTTTTGGATATGAAACCTTTTTCTGTGATGAAGGCGGAAAACTGTATAAGTACATATCATTTCGTTTCTATATTTCTTATATTTTTGTTAATACAATGTATTCAAAATATTTGCAGTTTTAAACAAAACATAAGGTACCGCTACCAAATTGAAATTTATCGAAAACAATGACAAATAGTATCCTCTACAAAATATTGAATTTTTCAATTTAAATGTAATAAAAAGAACAAATTTTAAGTGAAGATTCTAATTTTTGAGATGACAAAAGTACGAGATCTGCATTTATTTTATCTATGCAGTAATATTTCACGATCACCTGCAAATGTCTCCTCGTGAAAAGTTATGTTTACCACCCGTGAAATTAGTTTTAACTCATGTCTTTCAAATATCGATATCCAATGATATTTGTAAGAAAAATGATAGACTATTATTACATTGTCAGGTGCGTTTTTCATCCACTCCTAGGAGGGATCCGATATTTGGATAACTATATAGGAAGTATTCATTCCTAATGTATAGTAACAAAGTAAAGGTTACATGGAGAAGTACTCAAAGATCAAACATACTTTGAAAATACAACCGAATTTTTAAGTTGGACCTTTTCTTATGTCTTATGTTCGGTCATCGTTTTTACAAAAATTGACTGATCAATATGGTTTATGAGCTGGTGTGATCGGTCAACAGAGATACTTACTCCTCTAATGCACCTGATCCCACCTCTTCTGTTTCCGGGATCCTTGGTTTGTTTTGTTACTACTCTAATGCACCTGATCCCACCTCTTCTGTTTCCGGGATCCTTGGTTTGTTTTGTTACTACTCTAATGCACCTGATCCCACCTCTTCTGTTTCCGGGATCCTTGGTTTGTTACTACCCTAATGCACCTGACCCCACCTCTTCTGTTTCCGGGATCCGTGGTTTGTTTTGTTACTACTCTAATGCACCTGATCCCACCTCTTCTGTTTCCGGGATCCTTGGTTTGTTTTGTTACTACTCTAATGCACCTGATCCCACCTCTTCTGTTTCCAGGATCCTTGTTTTGTTACTACCCTAATGCACCTGACCCCACCTCTTCTGTTTCCGGGATCCGTGGTTTGTTTTGTTACTACTCTAATGCACCTGATCCCACCTCTTCTGTTTCTGGGATCCTTGGTTTGTTTTGTTACTACTCTAATGCACCTGATCCCACCTCTTCTGTTTCCGGGATCCTTGGTTTGTTTTGTTACTATTCTAATGCACCTGATCCCACCTCTTCTGTTTCCGGGATCCTTGGTTTGTTTTGTTACTACTCTAATGCACCTTGTCTCACCTCTTCTGTTTCCGGGATCCTTGGTTTGTTTTGTTACTACTCTAATGCACCTGATCCCACCTCTTCTGTTTCCGGGATCCTTGGTTTGTTCTGTTCACGGTCCGGTTTTTTTTTACCGGCTGTCCCTTACTTTCACCTTTTACAACTCTCTATTTTCTTGTGTGGTAGTATACTTTTTTTTAGTTATGTGCAACCTAAAATGGATCCATCCCAGATACATAATTTTTCCAGCTTAATATTTTCAAAATATCACTTCTTCCTAAAAGTAAAGGATACTGAAAAAAGGAAGAACAGAAAGAAAATCAATCTTTTAGGTTTATTCTATTCAGTTGTTCTTGGGACAATTTGAATTTTTTTTTTATAAATTGCAATAAGATTTGCTTTCCGATGCTTCTAGATAACCGGTTTTGTAGAGTAGGATTTCCCCCATAGCCAGCTTTACCCCCGGAAGTCGTACTCTAGAGTAGGATTTTCCTCCGAATAGAAATCTCACACGAGAGCCAATTTTCCCCTTATTTCTTTCTCAGAGTAGAATTTTCCCCTTGATATAAAGGCAATATAAACCACAGACGCAATATTTTTATGGAAAAAAAATAAACGACAAACGTGATTTTTAAAAGGTGAATGAATGTTCTTTTTTTTTTTTCGTTAATGGTCAGACGACAAGTTCCTCAAATATATATCCTGTTTCTCTTAGTCTAATATAAAAAATTATTTATGTTTGTCATTCACTTCTGATTTCTACATTGTTTTCAAAATGTTTTTAGATATAAGTACACCCAAAATTGTGATATATGCCATTCAAGAGATTACCCATAAGAGTTATATAAGGAATATGACCATGTGGTATCTTGTCCAAATGTTTGGTAAGGTACCCTAATTTTTTGTGAGGAAACTTGTTTAAGTACCTTTACTCCAATGACAAATTCTTAGGAAAAATTAATATATATTTTTGAGGAATGTGTCATCTGACCTGAATGTTGTAAGAATCTTCTAAACATATATTTCAAATCATGGAATCTTAGCCAAAATAAACCTGGTGGCATTCAAAAGAAAGGTAAATATTCTCAAAATATGATGAAACAACCAAAAAATATATGTCTGCATTGTTTGCTATATATTTTTGAACCTATTTTGGTTGTAAATGATAAACTTTCTAAAACATTAAGAAATTGTAAACTTACTATGATGTTCAAATTTTCACCTTCCTGTAACCATCCTTATAAATCTATACATGTTTTATAAAATTAAATCTCCTTAGATCCCATTATTGTGAAACTTTTAATGAAAAATTAAAAGTCAGTAGTAATATTCAAATATTTGCCAAAAGTTTGTATCATCTGTCCTTAAAACAATTAAACAATATTCTTTTTTCAGCAGAGTTTGAACGAAAAGGTATAGTATGGAAAGAAAATTACAAAAGTTTTAAATCGATATTGAATTAATAAATTCTAACATTTGATAAATGGCTAAAATTTTATTTTGCACTTAGGTTGAGCATTTATTTGATTTAATTTTTTTTTTAATTTTATGTCATATTTCGTATACGTATGTTCAATACATCTGCTCACCATTTTGAAAAAGGGAGTTTTGTAGCAAGGTCCCACCGATTCCCCCTCAAAACATAAGTAGAGCAATTATAATTCACTGGGGTAAATCGTACTACTACACAGAGTAGGATCCCCCCACCCAGAAAATTGACTCTGGAGAAATCCTACTCTAGAGTAAGTTTTCCAGGGGGGGGGGGGGGATTCTACTTCAAAACCAGTTTTCCGGGGGGGGGGCTACTCTACAAGACCGGTATCAATAATGTGTTCATTTTTATAGTTTAAAAGGGTGTAGCTTGTTGCAACAAGATTTCCTTTCCAATGTATCTATGAAATTATTAGCATTAAAAAGGTGTAACTTGTTGCAACAAAATTTGCTTTCTAATGCATCTAGATAACCGGTAGCAGCAATGAGTTCATTAGCATCAAAAGAGTGTAGCTTGCTGCAAGATTTACTGTCCAGTGGCTTCTAGGGATTATATCTACAAAATCCTTGACCAGCATCATACACACAGGTAGTTTCGGTTTCCGCAGCACATTCCTCTGGCGTAGTATTTACAGCACAGACACACTCTCTCCCATACGCACTACAAAACTTGCTTAGAAACTCTAAAAGGAGAAAAAATAGAAATTTTACATATGAAATAGAATAAAATGATTTTGTTCAAAGAAACTGCAGGCTACTGTTGCTTATTGACACTATGAAACATTGAAATCGAAATTACAAAATCAAAAAAAAAAAAAAAATAATAATAACGATTTAAGTATTTTCGTTTCAACCGAAAAGACTCCCAAAAGAGATTGGATCCTGATATAATTTTTTTTCCATTATTTAAAGTTTATTTTGGTATCTTCGTACATCAAACAAATCTTGAGTTCTATGAAACATATGGGGATAACGAACAGTATTCAAGATCGGAAGTCCATAAAACGATACAAAATAGGAGCAGAGCAAACATGGACCTCCAAAACATCGGAGGTTGTATCATGTGCCATGGAGGAGTGACCATCCCCTGCCGACCGGTCACATCCGCCGTGTGCTCCTTGTCATGATCAGGAAATAACGGAAAAATCTGTCGTCAATTCAGTGTACATAAATAATGGACTAACAATTAGTATGAAAAACGACAGTAAGCATTTGAGTGAATGATAATTTGTATTTGCTTACAAGGTCATAGTATCGATCATAGAACTTACAAAATGATGACTTTAAACGAGACCACTTGTTTTTCAATAATTCACCTCGTTTTAGAAATTGTTCATACGTAGAGCATGCTCATGCGTATCGAATGAACTGAGATACTGGGTATATAGACTCGTATTGAAGGTGATGAAGGCATCTTGCTGCATAAGTAAGGGAAGCTGACGATTGTAAAGTAAAAGTCATCACGTTTAACATAGAGGTTGGTTGTTAGATTACCATTAACGTCTTCTTCAAGTAAAATATCCAAATATGAAACAGATGTCTCAGACTCTGTGGAATATCCTTCATCTCATCGGGATATATCATATTGACATAAGAACAGAAATAACCATTGTTAATTGACAATACGTCTTCGATATAATTATCTTAATGTCGAGTTGAAGGCCACAGCAAATGTTATCTTCTTTTCATGTATAAGATTTTGGACAAATTCTTCCTCATATGAATACAAAAAGGTCTGCTAATAATGGGGCGCACTGGTTTCCATATGGATCTGGCGCCATGCTTGATTATATATGACCTTTTTTTGCAGTGAACTAGTGTCTAAAACATACATCGATTTCTCGAAGTTTTTCCTTCAAATATTTTTTTTTATCCAAAAAAATATGGGATCAAATATACTTTTAATCTTTAAAATCGGGATAAATAAAAAGGTTTCAAATAACTTCAAAATATCAATTATTTAACCATTATGCACTTTAAAATATTTTATGACATTGAAAATTTAAGAAGAAAAATATATTTTAAAATCTTACATTATTGCTGACTTTTAGCAAAATGATCAAAGTTATCATATATTCAGAAAAGAAAATTAAAAGTGGGAACTTACGAGGTAACTCAAAATATTTAAAAGGACTTTATTTATGTTTGATATATTTGTTACAAAATATGGTGACAGAATTTATAAAAGTTAAGAGCCATTCTCTGTAATGACTTGAACTTTTATATAGGAGCTGTGGCACGCATAGTCTCAGAATTTCTCCAAACTCTCTATGATAAAAGTCTTTGATACCCTTAACTGAAATCAGGCAAAAATTGGTTGCTATGTGTTATAGTAACCATGGCAACAAGTCTTAAAGTTCGAAAAATGGCAGTTTTTAACATGTTTAGAGCCCCATAGTTAACATTTGCGGCAAATCAAACAATTGGCAATGACTGTTTCAAAAAGTTGAAGGTCAGATGTGTCAATTGCATGATAAACTTGTTTGGTAAATCAACTATTACATACGTTACTATGGTAACAAAGTATTCAAAAGTAAAAAGATTATTCATTGAATTTTATAAAGTCATATACGTAAAAATAAAAAGCAATTATAGGATAAAATGTGACCAAATAATAGAAAAAAGAGCCTTGAAACATATACCATGAACATAATATGATATTTCATTCTGGTTGGCAATGGTTGCCAAGGTTTTTATACCACAGAGAGCCTTTAAAGCAACACTCTGTATGTTTAAATCTGATCCTATCTTTTTTAAAAACCACATTTTCTCATAGCTAATGATTAATTTTTAAAGATGTTGGTGTGCTCCAAGTTTTCCCATTTGAAAAAATTCAGATAAGATTCTTTAAAAAGAGCGTTGCTATGGAAATAAACAGAAAATATATGCTTAAAACCCTGAAAAATATTTTCTTTCCTTGGATACGTACCCCTAAATGTAGATTCCCAAGACTTTTATGATTGATACTTATTAACAGCTAACATGACTTTTAATTTTGACTATCATCCAATCTCTAAGTGGATGCAAGAAGTTAGCACACAGAGTTTAATATTGATACAAAGTTCACAAAATCGAACATTTTCCCTTTTTGGTAACCATAGCAACAGTGTTGTTTTCTTCATCAAATTTTATCAATGTATGATATTCAACTACAGTTCTAACAGATAAGTACTATTCAAGCTGAATCGTTTAATTTGTTTCTTGATTAAATGGCAATTTAATTCTTCATGCAGCGAAAAATAATTCTCTTTTAAGCACTGGTTCGTTGTTTCCATGGTAACACTGCAAAGTAGCAATTATACCCAATTTTTCTTATGGTTTTGGTGTTGCAAGGTCCTAAGGATGCATATTTGCTAGTCTTGAATTTTTATGTTTTCCCCCAAGACAGTAGCATAAACTCAATCATAGTTACTGTTTTTGCATGGTTACACTGTGTTACCATGGCAACCATAAAAGTTATTTATAGAATAATATTGCGTATACTTATAAACTTAAGGTCAAACATTTTCATTGTTTTTCTTAAGTCGGTGATTGAGTTTGAGCATGTAATTCCTACCATTAGTGAATACGGAGTGTTTTTCAGTATTTTTCAGCATTTTAAATGTATTCCAAATGTACCCTTGGTTACCACTTACTTAGAGATATATTATAAACTGTTTCTTTACAGTATAAGTGACATCAAGGTGTCATGTTTTTGTGAGAAAGGTTTGTTTGCTTTTTCAAGTTTTTATTAGGCGACAGTCAAAATTTAATGTGGCTGAAAATCTCAATTTTTCAAACTTTTCTGGCTGTTGCCATAGCAACCGAGACACCTAGCAACGAAATTTTGTTTGATATTTGTTTCTGGTGTCAAGTACTAAGCATGGGTGAAGTTTCATCAATATCAGTGACCATGCGTGGCAACGAAGTTTAAGTGGTTACAGAGAATGGCTATTAAATAAAACAATTTAGATCTCTGTGTAGCCTGCACGGATGAATAGGTATCCAAACTTAACAGAACTGTTAATACTTCGAAAAAAAAAAAATAGTTTCTCATTTTTTTTTTTTTTTTGGTATGGAAATTATCGTAGGGTTTTAATTGAATATAGTTTATTATGCATTGTAGATCAAAATTCAATAAAAGAACTTAAATATGATGCAGAACTTAGTCAAAATCTGCTTAAAAGCTCAGGATCGAATCTCCTTAAGGAGGCAAGGGGGTCAACAAAATTGACCACCAGATTTAACTTAATTTTTTGGACATATCTTAAGCTGTCAACTATTTTTTTGGCACGAGTTTATACGTATTTATTTACATTTCCAAAATATTTTTCCTTAAGATTTTTTAAAATTCTTTAAAATATCACACAGTATGTATCTCACCCCTAAGTTTCATGTAGATCACCCATAAAACGCATTTATCTCACCCCAAAAATGTATGTATCTCACCCTAAAATGTATGTATCTCAGATCCTTAAAATGTATATATCACCCTAAAAATTAATTGGAAATGTATATGTCTCACCCTTAAAATTTATATATTTTACCCCTAAAATTATGTCCACCTAAAATTGTAAATGTATATATCTTACCCTAAAATATGTCTCAACTTAAAATATATGTATCCCACCCTTAAAATGTATGTTTCTCACCCTAAAAATTTATATATATCTCACCCTAAAAAGTATGTATCTCACCCTTAAATGTATGTATCTCACCCTAAAAATGTATGTATCTTAACTTATAATGTATATAGCTCACCCTTAAATGTATGTATCTCACATTAAATGTATGTATCTCAACCTAACATGTATATGAATCTCACCCTTAAAATTTCCACCAAACTCAGTATCACAAGCCGCGCGGTCGTCCTTTGCTTTACTTAGATCGTCCTTTGCCTTAGAATACGCCTCTTCACATTCACTTTGTCCCTTTCTACATTCCTCCTCTTCTTCCCTTGCCTTTCGCAGCTTGGTTTCGCAATCTTCTAAGTCTTGAAGTTTGTCTTCACACGCCTCTAGATCCGCCCTCAGATCTCGAATTGCTGAAGACAATATTGAAGTCGACGCAGTCACTGAGGAAAGAAATTTAAAAAAAACTCTAATTATGATCTGTTCACAAACAAGTTTATAGATTGTTTTGAAAAGATAGATACATTTATTCAAGATCATTAAAATCTCGTACCATCCCATAAAAATGCTAAAATTAACATTTAAAACGCAACGTTATTGTTTTTTTAAATGTTTTAAAGCACGGTAAAGCAATTGTTTTCAAAATGGATGTAAACTACTAGTTATATAAACGTGAAAAATTTACATGTAAACATTTCAAAACTTAAGAGCATGGAAGTCCCGAAGGGGCAAACTATTCACGACAAAAAATCGTAAAACTAAGTGTCACTGTAGGGTTTCTATAGTTCCAGGAATTTACGCCTTTTTTTGGCTAAGAAAAATAGACCTAGATGATACAAAGTGGTTTTTTGGTCGTTGTTGTTGTTGTTTGTTTCTTTCGTTGTTCTTTCTTTTCTATTTTCTATTTTTTTTTAAAAAATGACTAACTGATTTGGAATTTTGAAAATGCATGCATTTTGGACTGCGTGTTGATATTTCATCTTTTTTATGCAACTAAAATGTATTATATGCAAACATATTTTATGCATACATAAAGGGTAAATATAGTAAGAGTTATAGGTCTTTAACTAAAAAGTCGAATTTCATTTTCGTTCAATTAGGATTTAATAAGAAGTAGATACACATTAGAACGTGATTCAAAACGTAAATGGTAAGCTCATCGTCAGCCTTACAATATATTAAAGATATAAATAGATATTTGAAATACAATCATGTTACATAAACTTTATTTTAAATGAAATATATATGGTATCATCCAGAATAAAGAAAGCCCTGGCCGTTAAGTCAATTTTTAAAGGGGCATGGACACAGTTGCTAAAATTTCAAAATTTATTTTTCCATTTTTATAAATATTTAACTAGAAATTTGAACGTCAGTTGTCGAGGTACAAGACAGATTTAGAGCTCCAAACTTTGTTATGTAAACAAGGTCCGTGTCATTTTTTTGTTTTACATAGGTTAATTTACTAATATATGTTTGTTCAAAGTAGATAATTTCAATAAAAAGTTAACTTTAAATATACATTTATTTGATCAGTTCCGAATAAGAAACGGATTCTTCGGTGCTATAAATATACGAGGCATTCTTTCAAAATCTAAGATTTTTGTCAAGGTAGTTCAGTGACTTGTGAAAATATTGTTTCATAAAAGTTCAGCCTTCCCCCTCCCCCCCCCCCCCAAAAAAAAAAAATATTTCGAAAGTTAACATAGGTGTCCATTTTACCATTTACGAATAAGTCGACGAGTTCCGAATACCCAAGCGGTACCCATTCAATTGAACCCTAAATCAAAAATTATACGTCACACACATTATCCATTGGGCAGCCTAAGAAAAGTGAACTAAACTGCTTACCAATAAGTTATTTGTATTTTCAAAAGATAAAGAGAAACTAGAGGTAATATGAGCACTGAGCTCACTTTAATGATATCCCAGGCCTTCTATGACAAAGTACATGTTTTGCTCTGGGAGACCCGAAATAAGTGTCAGATCAAAAAGTAAAGTAAGAGGTCACATGTACAATGGCAAAGTATAATCAAAAATCTCTGAAAAGATCATTAAATCCTATTCACTGGAATGGAGGAATTGCGAATTTATAAAAGATGGATATACCTTTCAATATTAGAAAGAATGGCACTATCCATGTAATGCTAAGGGAGTCCAAATTAAGTGCCAGATCTAAAAATAAAATAGAAGGTGTTCTTTGGCACTATTTAACGAAGATTCTGTGAAAACTTCATTAAATTCTGTGAAACCCCATTAAATTTCATTCAGTGGTAGAAGAAGAGCTGTGGATAAGAAATGGACTGGTACCCCAAGGCGTATCAGAAGGACGGACGTACAGACAGACGGGCGGACATACAGACGGATGGATGGACAAACATCCCATCACTATATACCCCTTCCCCCTGTTTTTCAAGCGGGGGTATATTAAATTATGTTTACAATGAAGAAAACTACGAAGAATGAATTTATTTTATGATACATGTAGTTTTTGAAATAGGTATTCGGTACTAGTAAAATGATAACTCGAAAATATTCCGATATCTTCCAGTGTTCTAAATATTTATTTTAGACAAGTTTTTAGTATTTGTTAGAGTACTTATTACTTTTGATACCTGGAGTGTTGTTTTATGTGAAAAATTTATGTCACCACAGAGGTTTTTCTGCAGACTTACGCGTCGCGATGATTCAGATTTGTTGCATTGTGAAAGTATGTCGACTCTTTCAGTTACGATAACGAAACTGAACTGAAGGCAAAAAAATCAAAACTTTGCATAATTTAAACACTCATAGATAAGCCTTCTTACCATAGTATCAATTTATTTTTACACCTTTGAATGTTTTAATTATTAGCTCTTAAATTAATAATTATTCGGAAATGGTCAAAATTTGGAACTGGCCAAACGACTGTACAATTTGACAGTTTTTATAGATTTGCCGAATTTCATTTTGTTTTAAATATATTTTCTATATGTAAACAAAAACAAAGCACGAGCCTTGTTTACATTATGAAGAACTTTAAGTTCTGTATCTTGTTTGTTAATCAACAAATGATGTTCAAATTTTTGTAAATCATTAGATGATGCCTTAGGTAGGAATTGTAAACAATAAAATTGGTTTGAAAAATTAAGAGGAAACTGCGTCCATGCCCCTTTAAGAAGTATGCGTATTAAAACGTATGATTCGAAATATTCAAGGTAAAATACTTAAAGAGAAAAAGGGATTGGGACCTCCAGATCATTCCGACATATCCATGGTATTCAACAAATCAGAGTTCGAGATACCGAAGTTCAATTGTATTTAGGATATTTACTGGAAATTCCCACGACTCCCAGAGCTCCTATCCCTGGCAATTCGGATCCAGTTTGCGCATGAGCAGTGGTCAAAATGAGAAGGAAGCAGCCAATGGCAAGTAAAGTTCTCTCCAAGCCAAGTCTTTTAAAATGGGAGGAGGTCCACATGCCACTTGTTGAAGGTGAATGAGTTCTTCTTCTGTTTTCGTGAAAAACATGTTAACAATTAACAAATGAAATAGTTGTCATAAGCAAACTGAAAGCATGTCGGGGAGGGGCTTACTGATTTTTTTTTTTTTTTTGGGGGGGGGGGGAAGCTACACCAACAAAACGTTTCAATTTTCAATGCCTATATTATTTCTATCTTTGCAAAAAGGGGGGCTACCCCCCCCCCCCGGGTCCTATGCTTATGAATGAATAATTAGAACAATATACAGTGGACCCTCATTTATCCGGACGCTTTGGTTCCCAGTCAATATGTCCGGATATGTGAAGCATCCGGATATCTGAATCACCACTTAAATAAGACAAAATAACATTTAAAAATTTCGTTCCCTTGAAAGATCGTCCGGATACTGAAGCATCCGGATATCTGGCGTCCGGATATCTGAGGGTCCACTGTACATAATGTAGCAGTTTTTCATGGTGTTGCAATTTAAAAAAAAAATGTCAAGCTATAATGAATGCATAAATTTCAAATCGAAAATTATACTGTTAGAATTACAAATTACAGTGAAAGTAAACAAATTAACAAACACGTCCACTGTGTAAAAATCTACAACTCCATGTTAATATCTTAATACCAAACCTTGTGTGAGATCATGCTGCCTCGGGACTTTGACTCAAGGTAATGTTTATATAATGAGTGTTCAGGTGTTTACAGTATGGTTTCTGTATTAATTATTGTGCAAAATATTAACCGAACGCCGCTAATGTGGCATGATATACAGATTACTGAATATCGAATGAAAAAGAGAGTTTAATGGAGACTGACAAAAAGGAACCAAATAATTAAATAAAAAAAGATTTAAATGCTTAAAACAATGTTTATCAGATTCTCAAATTGCAACCCACGTTCCATTTTTTTTTTATACCTGCATGTCAAAGTTTTGATATTTTATTTGATCATAAATGATTTTTATATTTACTTGTTATACCCTTATAAATAGCTTTCTATATATCTATTACTAATAAAAAGTCCTACAAAAGAAATGTTTATTACATCAGTCTAACAGTTTCACTATTGACCGGCCTAATATAAAGAATTGTTAGACCGCAACGTCACTGCTACGTCACAATAGTAATAAATCATCGTTCAATATCGGCGACACGGAAATAGTCGAAGTTAAGCATGTTAAGAGCTGCAAGAGTTGTTGCTACTAGCAGGGAAGAAGGGAAGAGTGGTATGTTTTGTGATAAATTATTTTTGTGATATAATAAAGGAATAATTAATTTTGTTCTTTCTTAGCTATTGCTTTACATTTAGTGAATATTCCATAATTTTCCATATAAAGTAATTGTTAATATAGCATGTATTGATTAAATCTTAAGTGGCACTGAAGGGTATAACAAAACAGTTACCGACTGGGATTCAGGCAACATATGATTTGTTGGACCTGAGGGTGAAAATGTTGCCCTTGGCCTGCGGCCTCGGGCAACATTTTCACCTTTCGGTCAAACAAATCATATGTTGCCCTCATACCCAGTCAATAACTGTATATTATGATTTAAATAATAAAGGCTTAAATAAATGAAGAAGATACTTTGGAGATTCAATTTCATTGATTTAAAAAAGTTTTGTAGAAAGTAATTTTGGATATAAACAATTCCTTGTCTATTGGAATGAAACATACGGAGAACACGGACAGTATTCAAGATCAAACGTTCATAAAACTATACAAAATAGGAGCGGAGCAAACACGGACCTCCGAAACATCAGAGGTTGGATTAGGTGCCATGGAGGAGTAAGCATCCCCTGCCGACCTGTCACACCCGCTGTGTGCCCCCTGTCATGATCGGGAAATAATGGAAAATCCGTCGTCAATTCAGTGTATAAATAATGCACTAACAATTAGTGTGAAAAACGTCAGTCAGCATTTGACTCAATGATAAATTGTATTGGCTGACAAGGTATTTGTATCGACCAATGAGGGGCATTATAATAACTATATCTGAAATGTCATCAATTTTATCTCAAACTTTTATTTAGCTGCTGGTTATTTTATTTTAATTTTTTGACATTTTCCCAAGCATACTCTAGAATATTTCTATTCTAAGTACACGTACACGTTATCTAAAATAAAACAAAAACAGTTATGGCGCATATACAGAGCTAGAATACATGTAGTTAAAACATTACATACACGACTATGATCAAACCTTAACTTTTTTTTTTATTATTTAAAATAAAGAAAAACAGTTGCAATGCATATATACAAAATAGTGTACATTATGAATTATTATACTTACGCTATTTTCTTTGAATTCCAGTCAATCTGAACATACTAGTACTCAGTTTATTTTCTTTTCTGTGTTCCTACAATGGTCTAGTACACAAACTTGTCGGGTAGAACATCATAACATCGTTCAATCAAAACACGGAAACAGCTTTACATGTAATATTCCGATCATTACTACTGTACATTTCATTCGTTAATATGCTTGAACTTAAGAATGTCAATCCCATTGACGGATTGTTAGATTTTTCAGAGGAAACCGATGTTTAATAATTATGGATGGACATCTACATTTTACATTCTATTATTTTTTGAAAAACAGTTGTTTATCATAAGTATATATGTAAGAATAAAAGGGCGATGAGGATTCATGTTGTAGTATTTAAAAACATGAATCATTCATACCTGCAGTAGAGGTCTATATTTTATTTGAGTCGATACGCAAGAGCATGCTCTACGTATGAACCGTTTGTAAAACGAGAGATGTTATTGACAAACAAGTTGATGAAAAAGAATATATAAAGTCTCTTTCAAAGTCATTATTCTGTAAGTTGTACGGTCGATACATTGGCCTTATCAGCAAATACTACTGTGTAGAATATACCGGTATAATTAAGGCAAATGCCGACTAATGTTTTTCATACTTCTTGTTAAGGATAAATAAGTAAATAACACAAACTTTTTTCAGAAATCAGCAATATTTCCCATAGATATACATTCAGATTGGTAACCTAAATCATGTTTACCGAGTATAGTTGGAGAGTTGTATAAGATTTTGTCACAAGGTTAAAATTTTGTGCAAAATTTTGTATGAAATTATACAGAAAGCAAAAAAAGTCTCATATCTAAGCACCAAGTAAAACCTACGATTTCTTTATATTTCAGGGATTTTTATTTATGTCATTTCAAATCAAAATCAGGCAAAAAATATATACCAATCCATTCATCTATATATTTTTTGTTTGTGTCAAGTACCCTTAAGTGATTATGTTCAGTTTTGTACACAGAGAATCATAACAAAATAATACTAGTATGTTGAAACTGGCCCAGGGAAGTTAAAGAGAATAAAAACCTGGCCAACACTAACCAACATGGGGAATGTATGCAGTTTCCTCGGCTTATGCTCTTACTACAGGAGGTTTGTGAAGGGATTTGCCACTTTTGCTAGTCCATTAAAAACCTTACTTATAAAGACAAGAAATTTCAGTAGACTGAGTGTGAAACAGCTTTCCAGGACCTCAGAAGAGCACTATAGGCGTCGGAAAGGGGGGGGGGCTAGGGGGGTGGGCTTAGCCCCCCCCACTTTTTTCCAAATATATACATAATGTAGAGATTGGACATACTTCCGCATTAGTTCACATAAGCTTGAAATTGAAACTGGCAGATACAGAAATGTGCCTGCCACGGATCGAAAGTGTAAACTTTGTGCTTCAGACTCTGTAGAAGATGAAATCCATTTTATATTTGAATGTTCAACTTATAAACTATATAGGCAAGTATTCATTAATCATATAAGTGAAGAAAATAAAAATTTCTCCTCACTTTCAAATAGAAATAAATTTATATGGCTAATGTCAAATGAAAGTAGTGATATAATAAATAGTTTTGCAGAATATATATTTAAATGTTACAATAAAAGATCCAATGTTGTCTCAGGATGTTCCTGAAAGTCGATAATGATATTATATGCAGACAAGGTAGATATCCACTAAAATTTATGCATGATGTGGCATAATGTTTGCGTTTGTGTACTTTTTTCATATATTATACATATTCATTGTTGCATATGAATTCAACTATCATTTGGATCTCTTCCTCTCTTTAACTTTATATTTTATTTATGTTGTATTTTTCTTGAATGCCCTTCATGGGCCCAAAATTGGAAATAAATGATATTCTATTCTATTCTATTCTATCTTCGGAGGTTTACCCCCCCCCCCCCATTTTCCATAGATATGTTTTAGTATAGGTTAAAAATGGGGAAAGTGGTGGTGTTTGGAAGAAATTTTTTTGTATTGGAGTTGGAACGTAAACCCACCCACCCCCACACACACACACTCACACACACCCCCACACACACGAAATAGGATTTTCATGTTTGGGAAATGGACATTTACATTTTATTTATTTATTTATTTTTTTTATATTTATTTATTTATTTATTTTCTTTTTTTTGCTTGTCAGGTTGTTTTGAAAGTATAAAAAAAATTACACCTAGTCCCCACTTTCAATTTGCTTCCGACGCCAATGTAATATAGGTCTTAATTTATATTTTTAGACTAAGTTTTACACCTTCCCTCAACAAACTTTTCCAAAAAATGAAAATATTTTTAAGAAATCAAGATCAAATTTACACCATTTTTTTTTTACCTGAAAATCACATATTTTGACAAATATTTCAAAATTAACACCACTGACCCCACCGTTTTCTTTCATTATTTTAAACTACTTGATACTTGTGACTGATCAGCACTTAAGTCGTAAAAAGTTTGATATAAGAAAATTTTGTATTGCATTTTAAGTTTTTTATTACCCCAAATATGTTATTTTTTAGTGCAAAAAGGTCACACAATAATTAACGCGCATTTAAAATTTACAACATTTGTTTAATGATAAATATTATTCAAACTATTTTACGTAAAATAAGATTATATTTATTGCCATGCTTACATCTGATCAAATATAATAAGGGTTAAAGTAGTTAACCAAAGAGATGAAATTTAAATGCAAAAAGGTCAACTTAAATGTACCGTAGATCAGTAGGATGCACACTGACCCCCTATTTTCTTTGCGATTTTGAGTTACACTTTATGAGTACTTATCCAAAAAATACTTCTGAAAAAATCCTTGATTTAACAAATTTCAGGAGTGATTTACCCTAAATAACATATGATAGAAAGTACATATTTGACACAAAATGCCATAAATAATGGCAACCCATCCACTCAGACATCGAACACAGGGGACCACAATTCTTTGAATTTGCTTGTTTCTCATAAAAAAAAAACAAGGTCATATTATCAATCAGTAAACGCCGCTTTCAAGTCACTGTAAGAATATCATATGATTCAGCTACTTTTCCATCAATGAAACATACAATGTCGTAAAGTTATTGAAAATACAATACAGGCATATAAATAAAATGTTGAGTAAGGCCGGAATTAAAAATATCTTTGTTTCCCCTAACCCGGCCCTAAATTCTCAAGTTTTCTGACAGCAGCTTTGAAAATACATTATAAAATTTAATGGAAAATTAACTTTATAAATAAGAAAAGTACAAAAGAAAGCGATTTGTGAACAAAATGCTTTAAGTATCGTACATATGCCGTTTAAAAGCAAAATTCATGATTAATTAATTCACAACTGTTATTTAGTTGAACCTGTGAAATATTTCACGCCATTACATTTATATAAATTGAATAAAATATAGACAAGATTCTCAAATAAGCAAAGACTAGACATACGAGTATATTTTTTCAAACCTTCCACCAGCCTTCAGAGCTTATAGACGATCAATGTACTTTTTTGAGGACCATGAGAATTGCAGTGGTTCTGGAGCATTTTGCTTTTGAGTTAAGAATAAGTGGCTGATTTTAAATCGCATGTTGAAATCCAAATGAGTAACGTTGAAAACGGTCCTTCAAAGGGGACCATGAAAACTTATGTCCAGTGTCGCAGAAGATGCTGGCTCAAAAAAGATCCTCCACTGCTTAATGGCAAAAAAGTGCCGAGTACGTCTAAATTTGGAGCAATGGGTAAATGTTTAAATGTCGTCCTAACAAATCTCGAAGGGATTAAAAGCAAAGAAACAACCAATCTTCAAGGGCCTAATTAAAGAAAAATACACTGGACGTCTCAGGAAGCTGAATCATGATTTCAGAACTATTTGGAAAGAGTATGTTAACAATATTTAATTGAACCAAACCGAATCTACAAATGATAAAAATGCTATATACAATGTCATAGTCACGAAGTTTAACCACCAAATAAATGTATGAAGATAGGCATCTGAATTATATTTATCAGGATGAATATGCAGACATATTTACAACAACTCCTTTGATTCCATAATGGCACATAGAAAACATACATGTAGGAACATAGATGAACTGGTTATTAGATCAAAACTCAAATTAAATAAAATGCAGTGAAATTGAATGATGTGTCCACTTGGTGGACCCCTCATCTACTCATAACGCGATCCTTACCATGTATTACGTACCTTAAATTGAAAGACACGTTTGTTTGTTTTTGTTTAACGTTCCTTTCGAAAATTTATTCAATCACATGGAGACGCCAAGACACCTCCGAAACAATCTAATTAGTCATGGTAAATTTTACCATTGAATTGTTTCAACAGTGAAGAATTCCAATGAGCTAAAAGCATAAGATTGAGACGTCGCCATTGTTTTATGAAGAGCTAATGCCCTGTAATCAATTCTGGAGGTCATTTTGTTTCCAAAAAATTAATGCTTGAAAATCACAGTAGAACAATGTCGGCCATTCTGATAAAAACTGATTTTGATGAAATTGTATTTTATAAAACTTGGTTAACAATAAAAAAAATATTTGAATCATCTTATTTAAAAAATCTTTTCAGTCGGCGCGATTTAATTGGGTCGGTCGCGTTAGGGGAAACAAAGGTATTTTTTATTTTAGCCTAATGTTGAGTAATCGTAAAATAGTAGTTTATTCGAAACAGCAAAAGTTGAAATCAATTCAATTCTTGTAGAGGAATACTGAAATCAATTATGAAGCACTGCAGTCAAAGGGAGATTATCATGATTTTTAGATGAAGATTTAAAAATGAAAGAATTTAAAAAATTTATTCTATAGTTTCATTTCTTTACTTTTCTAGTATTTTCCTTTCCCCACTTTCTTAAAGAAATATTCAAATCTTATGCATGTTGTGCACGCTTGAGTGTTTTTTATTAAAAAAGTCGTCATGATACGGATATTGCTTACGAAATAAAATACTTAGAATTCATTTTGTGTCTTTTGTGCCATATCCCATGACAATATATTGCACAATAAGTGTACTGAGGGCCACAAAAGGGTAGATATAATATAAAATTTATGACTTAATCAATGTTGAAAGAATTTTTTCTGCAAAATTATATTTTTTAATTTATTAATGTTGAGATAATGCATCTTTTGAATTATGTGTGCAGTTGTGGAAACTTACATGCAAAACTACAAATATTTGCACGCACCCTTTTCTTTGAGCAAAAGTTGAGGTGATATATGATCAGCTTCACTTGTTGGCCGGTTAAGCTGTGTATTACCTGTACAAGATGGAAAGCTGATCGTAAAGAGGTTTGTAATGATATTAAATTTACATTAGAATAAATAACTAATTTAAGTTTTAAAAGTTTTATAAAATAAGGATTAGCATTTAATTTTAGATTTCGTTTATCAATCGCTTTACAATGGTATCGATATTTTTTTTTTACTCTGAAATCAAAGTTACCTTGTTGAACATTGTTTTTTACGACGCATCTAAACAAAAACTGAGTTACAAAATTAAACTCTTGATATAACTTCAAAATATTCTGTTATACATAACAGTGGTCAGTATATTGGAGAAAAACACTCTTCTCCAATCAATGAATGGTCAGCTAGAAAACTAGGAATCAAAACAGAGAGGGAAAATAACGCTAAAACATTTGCATACACGTTTACATAATATACACAGTGATGATTTCGTGAGTAAGTATTTAATGCCTAAAATGTTGAAGAAGATAGATGTTTGGTTTTCGTGACATGTATGGATCATTGACAAAGCGATTGAACCATCGCGTTCGTTGTTTAAGAACTGAAGTCAGTGTTTTCGTGAATGTTGCAGGATAACCTCCTCTGTCTCGAAATGTTGTTTGAAAGATAAAAGCAGAGGCCTTTGCCGAGGCTTTTTTTTTTATATCTTTTATTAAAATCATAACAGGTCACAAACATATCACAATATCAATATTAACACAAAAAATCAGCTAAATCATGATAAATATTACTTCTAATCTGACCAGTTTTTCTAAGGACATCATTTTGAATATGAAGCATAGATTTCAGTCTATATAGGAGATTTTTCTCTGAGAATTTTTCATTTTGTAGTCTACATTTCATTTTATATTTATACATAGTAAAGCTAATAAATGCTATCAAATTATTAAAAAGCAAAGTATTTCCACTAGTTTCACTATAGAATCCAAGTACAATTAATTTCCAAGTAATATCATATTTTAGAAAAATACCTACTTTTCACCATATAGGTTTAACAATTTTACAATCAAACAGTAAATGTTTCATATCATCTTAAGTTTCACAATTTTCACATAAAGGAGGAATATCTTTGTTCCATTTACTTACAGAGACATTGTTATTCAAAATACCATGTAAAAATTTATAATTAAATTCTGATATTCTCTTCTCGTATACATTTAAGATCTTGTTTCTATAAATATATTTCCATATACAAACACCCTGAATATTAGGCCGTTTGTCCATTTCTTTTCCAACAAAGGTTTTTGAAATTTCATATCAATAAAAATTGAGTAGTAAAAATTGCTTCTTATCTCTTGTACTGATTTTACAACATTATTTTAAAATAAAAAATGTACATTTGGTTTCACATTCACATATTTCGCATAAGAACAGTCAAACTTTTGTTTATACTCTCTAACAGCTTTTTTAAGCATATAATATTCACATAATATATTATTCTTTCTATTCAATTTGTTATAAGAATATCTAATATCATATATTTCACCTGATTCATCAAATATATCTTTAATGTACAAAATTTTGCTTTGTATCCACTCTTTAAAACACAGGGGTTTTGAATTATATTGAAAACAAGTAGTGTTCCATAAAAATTCACTTAAGAACGCGTCTATTCAAATTATTAACATTTCTTTGCATTTTACATTTGTTAAATGCTGTGAATACATTGCCGTAAAATTTCGGCAGATTTAACATTTTGAAAAACTCGGACTCGACAAAGTTGCACTCGCTAGTTTTGATAATGTCAAATACTGTAAAATTGTGTTGTTGCAAAATACTATTTAGAACTCGATGCGTAACACTTTCAATATTAACTATTCTGCTAATCCACGACGCCTTTGCGGCATGAAATTTGCTTTCAACATCAACGATTCCGATTCCACCGTTCTCAACATTAACAATAAGAGTATTTCTTTTAATCCTATCTCTTTTCTTCAAAATAAAATTATATATGACCTTTGAAACATTTTTAATAAAGTCGACATTTGGATTTTGTAATATGAAGGCATTATATGATATCTTAGAAATAGCTAATGTGTTTATTATGGTACATTTTCCGAAAATTGTTAAATTTCGTCTTCTCCATACACTAAGTATCTTTTCAAGTTTTTCAAGTTTATTTGTCCAATTTTTTTCATAACATTCAGCCTTATCATGTCCTAAATAAATATCCAGAGATTTCACACACGTTTTCGCGATTTTAACTCCCTGAATATTTGTTTCATCGATGAACTCGTTTATCAGGGAACCAGTTAATAGACATTCCGTTTTTTCTAAATCAAGTTTCGGCCCAGCAACTTTCGAAAATTCTGAAATTATTTTCAATACTTTTTTGAAAGACTCTGTATCTTTTAACATATTTGTGCAATCATCGGCATGTTGCACAATTTTCAGATCATCGGTAGTAGTCACATTTTTCTGAAATGAAATTCCTTTTATATCGTTGTCGTTTCTTATTTGTATAGCTAATATTTCTAAAACAAAAATAAACAATAGAGCAGATACCGGACATCCTTGACGGATTCCTCTTTGTATTGTACATGGTTTTGAAATCCATCCATTATTTTTATTTTAGATATAGGTTTATTATAAAGCGTTTTTATCATCGCAATGAAATTTGGTCCGAAATTAAACTTTTCTAAGGTTTTGGTCATGAAATTATATTCTATAGAATCAAAAGCCTTTTCAAAATCTAGAAAAAGCAATATTCCATCTAAATTATTTTTTGAATAAAATTCAAAAACATCCAAAATCAAAAGCATTTTCGCCAATATATCGTCCTTTAATATATGCACTTTGTTCACGGCTAATAATTTTACTGGCTATCTTTTGTAATCGGTTAGATAATACATGTGCATATATTTTATAATCAACATTAGTTAGACTTAAAGGTCTGTAGTTCTTTAAGTTGTCGTTCTCGCCTTTTTTTTTATAGAATAATGAGATTACCGCATTTCTTTGAGAAAACGGCAGCATTCCTACTTCAATGCTTTTGGGAAGAGAGGCGGCATAATATATATCTTTTAAATCATTCCAAAAAACTTTATAGAATTCAGCTGATAATCCGTCGTGTCCTGGAGATTTATTATTTTTCATACAATTAACAGCCATTTCACATTCATGCATTGAAATCAGTTCATTACACGCTTTCCTTTCATTTTTGGAGATTTTTGGGCACTTAATATTTTCAAGATAGGTTTGGATATCTCCATTAGATATATCTTTACTTGTATATAATTTTTCATAGAACTTTATAAGACAATCCATAATTCCTTTATTATCAGTATGTTGAGATTGATTTTCATCTTTTACCTTATTTATCGTATTACTTGATTGTTGCTTCTTTTCAAGATTTAAGAAGTAAGAAGAGCTTTTTTCACCTTTTTCTATCCATATAGATCTAGACCGGATATAAGCCCCGCTACATTTCTCGGCGTAGTAGTCATCAATCTCCTTCTCAAGCAATCGTTTATAATGCATATTTATTTCAGAAAAGTGTTTAGATTCTAATTGTTTTATTTGTAATTCAATAAAATTTATACGCATCTTCTTATATTTGGCATTTTTTTTCGAGTAATTCATACAGAAGTTTTTGATACTTATTTAAAGAAGCTCCCATTTACTTTTTGGGTCTTTAATCTCTAACTTTCTAATTTCCTCATTTATGAAGATTTTTAGTTTTTTACAAAATACTTCATTCTCTAAAAGCGATGTATTAAGTTTCCAGTAACCAGCACCTTTTTAATTTTCACATATAAATAATTCAAGTAATATACCCAAATGGTCTGAAAATCTATTTGCATCGACATTTGGTGCTTTTCTTAAATATATATCACTTATTGGGAAACATAGGTGCTCCGATATAAATACATAATCTATTCTACTTTGTGGAACATTATCAGCATTACACCAAGTTAGACCTTGCTTATAAGTTTTTCCAATTGACATCCAAGAATCTTTTAAATAGAGCGTTTTCAAAGTTTTCTTTAAGATATTAATACTTTTGTCGTTGCTATCTATATCAAGTTGACAGTTAAAATCACCACAAAATATAATACTGTCTAAGTTCATAGCGTTTTGATTAATCCACGTATTTACTCTCTTGAAAAAATCAACCCTTTCTTTCTCCTTGTTAGGAGCATAGACATTCACTAGTGTTAGAATTTGGTCGTTATATTTAATATTAATTAATAGTCTTCGACCATCTGAAGATTTAGAATGATTTAAGATCTCTATTTTACAATTTTTTCTCAACAAAATTGATACACCCCTACTGTATACTGATTCAGAAAAACAATGTGTAATTTGTCCAAACCAACGAGAGTTATAAAAGGATTCTTGTTCTTTTATAAAATGAGTTTCGTGTAAGAAATTATGTCATATTTTGCATCTCTTAACCAATCAAACAGCAATATTCTCTTTTTGTATGTATTTAAACCTCGAACATTTAGGGAGTAAAGTTTTAAAGTAGGATTGTCCATGAAAGGGTGTTGTAGTGTGTTCACTTACTGTTCTTATCCGGCATCACTCTTGCTATTAACACTTGTATTCTTTTTGCGACCTTTCTTGAGATCTTTTAGGAAGTCCTCAATATTGGACTGATTTTCACTTGTCCCTTTGCGTGGAAGGGAAGAACTTCCGAGTTTTCTTGCGTGTTTTGAGGCAAGCTGAGGCTTTTAATTATCTTTCAAAAAAAATTTCGAGACCGATTAGGTAATCCTGCATCATTCATGACAACTAGGACTTTATTTTCTATTCTTCTAAGATCTTTAAAATTCGGCTGATCGTTTTTTCTTTAGAGACACGAATTAGGTCATCATGTCTCAATTACGCTGTTCCATTTAACATCAAAGAGTAAATTTTTTTTACCTCGTTTGGAAGGCAGAGGATTTAAAATAATAGCCTTTTATTTATTATAAATTTGATTGTACCATGAATTAATTATTATCATGGGTGTACAATTAAAAATTAGTTTTCTATTTCATTGCTTTAGCACTAAAATCACGAAGTTAAAATATGGCTGGGGAGGTCCGTGGAACAGCCCCGTGTAGCTATAAAAACCTTCATTCATCATGCAGTTTATTGATGCAATTTACACGGTATTTCGACTCTGAAAGACGACACATCGATGAGTCTAAATCAGTTTTCATTTTTAGAGTCAAATATTTATTTCAACTGTACAAGTTTGATACGTGTTTCTGATCTGATAATATTTTGATGACGTTCGTAATTTATTTGAGAATAAATCCGCACAATTTCTTTGATCTCGGCAATACTCATGGTAAAATTTATGTTAAAGCTTACAAGTCTCGTTTTGGTGTATGGCCTTAAAGCTTGTGCTTGATGGTACATGTCTTTGTTTCCATTAAATTATTCCTAATCTAAATTACTCTTACACTCATAATTGAATTTTTTCCCTTATTTTATTTCTAGATAAAAGAATGGCTTTCTCAAATTTAAGACAAGGGCAACATTACCTAGAATGCAATGTTTGTAAAAGTCCCGTCATTTTAACGTGCAAAAAATGCGCCGTAAATTTATGCCATGCATGTGTAGAACCCCACATTCTTCTCAAATCCAAAAATGGCCACAATGTTACAAAATACAACGAACAAACCAAACCCGAATATGGAGAATGCCTGACCCATCCCCAGCAAAAGTGTAGCGCCTTCTGCAAGACGTGTGATATTCCTATCTGTGTCATTTGTGAATCAATAAAACATGGAACTCATGATACATGCGAAATATCCGAGAAAGTTGACTTATCCGAATTAATCGCGACAGAAAACGAACGGCTGAAGTTAACGAGAGCAGAACTTGAGAAAATTCTGGAACATTTAGGTAAAAGATCGGCATCACTTCAACGTGTTTACAAACAAACAAAAGACAAGATTTCATTACATGCCAAAAACTGGCATAAGGAAATTGATAAAGCAGAGAAGGCAATGTACAAGGAGCTAAATGAATTGCGAGAAAAACATGCAAAAGTATTACTTAAACAGAAAAAGGAATTTGACAAAATACTTAAGAAATTGAAAAATCTTGAAGAAAAAGTCGACAGTGTTGCAAAATCCAAAGATGCCTCTGGTTTAATGGACTTAAAGCATGAACTTGAGAATCAACAGATTCCATCCTTTATAGAAGAAACACGGCCAGCGTTCTTCCAACCTTGGAAGTTTAATGAAAGTTCTAACTTCGGTTACATAGAGAAACTACAGACACAAAAACTGCCAATTGACGATTTAACACAACAATATCAAACCTCTTCATCACGACAAGCTCTAGATGTACCTACAGTTCTGTCCTCATTTGATACAGAGTTTCCAAAGGACAAAATAAACAACCGGCTGTATGGCCTTGTTCCCCTCGGTGATGACAGAGTGTGGGCAGGAGGAGCAAGTGAAGAGCTGAAGCTGTTTGATCTTCACGGACGTCACCACGACACTGTCACCATCACGACTATTGGGTTGTATCTGACTCTTTATGATGGACACGTGGTGTACACAGACCTAAATGACAAGACCGTGAAGAAGGTTATAAACGGTAAAGTAGACACATTGTTCAGTACCGGAGAGTGGACTCCTTTCGGTATCACCTGTACTGCGGTACGTGACTTCCTGGTCTGTCTCCGGACAACAGATCAAACAGAGTCCAAGGTCGTAAGATTCAGCAGTTCCGGTGACGTGCTGCAGGAAATCCAGTACGACTCCCATTACCAGTCTCTGTTTAAGTGGGCAGTTTACGTGGTGGAGAATGGTAACGGCGACATTTGTGTAGCTGACTACGATAAAGATGCCGTCACAGTCGTTGACAAGCTCGGAATATTCAGGTTCTCCTACACAGGGAACAAAGCATCAAATGAGAAATTTGACGCCAGTTCCCTTAACACAGACAGCATGCATCACATCATCATCACGGACTTTAAAGGTGACAAGATTCACATGCTGGACAGGGACGGCCGATTCCTGAGGTACATCATTCCTGATCAGGGGATACGGGATCCACGGGCCGTGTGTGTCGTTAGGGAGGGGGAGTTAATGGTGGGGGAGTGTTTAACGGGAATGATCAAGAGAATAAAGTACCTTCAATAAAGAGTGGGTTCATGACAATATGTATACTTAATGTGTAATACTAGTTATATATTCACATACTAGAATCTTAATCAATTGAAAAATAATTGCTTTTAAAAACAAGTATCGTCGTGATAGTTATCCAGTTATTTTAATTCTTAATAGAGAAACACCGACATCTTACGAACGAACGTAACTCTCCCTAACTTCTCGTATCTCGATAGTTTTCTCGGGACCAGTAATTGTACCCATAAAAAGTTTAAAATCTGAAGAAGAAATAAGTATATGTGTGAAATAGAACGGATAGTGTTTTAACCACCTTATCTTTGAAAATTGCTCATGTCAAAATTTTTGTAATCACTTACAATGTTTAAAAAAAGCGAACAAATAGAAGAAAATACACCATAATACTTCAGACGGATTAGGAAACACTTTTGTCATGAGTATACAAACTACTCGTAGTGTGCGCCTTGTTCATATGGGGAAAGGTTACTTTTTACAGCTTGAAGAAAAAAAATAAATCCGTGCAATCAAGTAAATAGGTAGTGCGCTTTATAAAGTGTCTTGTATTGAGAGAGAGAGAGAGAGAGAGAGAGAGAGAGAGAGAGAGAGAGAGAGAGAGAGAGAGAGAGAGATTCTTCAGATTAGGCGGGAGGGGCACAACCAAATGTTTAGAGTCACTACCAAACAATTCCTTGGGAAGCCAAAATGAAAGATTTTTTTTTATTGAGAGGGCACAAGTATACAGTAGCTAAGTTTTCTATAATATTACATTGTTTATTTATCGACTTTATTATGGGGGGGGGGGGGTTATCCCCAGCCCCTCAACCCCTTTCCTATATACGACCGTGTGCACATGTATATCTGTTTATATGTGTGAATTATAAAAAAGGCTGAAAATATGTATTTATGTAAAGTGGTGCATTTTTCTTAGTAAAGTTCTTTTCTTTGTCTTAAAGTTATGCTCCACAATGTCATTGTTTGTTAACCATGCATTATTCGTCAAAATATAAAATTAGAAGATACACTATGTACTTTTGACCACACACAGAATTATTTTGACCGAAGGTCCAATATACATATAAAAACTATAACCGAAATTATAACTTGTTTCATATGTAAGGAAAAATATATATTCATCCTCCTGTTGTAAAACGAAAAAAAAAAAGATTGATTCCAGAATACCGACAATAATATATATGGACTTTTAAAAGTGTGAATAATATGAAAACCTAGTTGTCACTTAGTTGTCATGGCATCCTTCAAAAGTATGTGCACACATATGCTTGTTGACCAAACAACTTCCCCACCCCTAAACCCAATATACATACCGGGTCCCAAGATATTCACATTTGTCTTCTTTCATAAATTAACCGTCTAGTACATATTTACATGTATTTCATATGAAAAATTCAAAAAGTGCATACAATTCACTTTTTATTTTAAAAAATCATGCTCGTAGTATCTTAAATCACCTCTGACTTTTTAACTGCAGGTATCAATTTTGTATGTTGTAAATTTTAAATGTTATTAATGAAAGAAAGCCCAAAAAAAATCTTTGGACCCGGATTTATATATAGTCCAGGGGTTGGGGAAGGGGTACATAGGTCCTATGATGGCATGCTAATATAGAACTTCCTCTCATATATCTTTTATTTCTAATATCATGGGAATTAAAGATTTGTCTTCAGTAAAAACATATAAAATTAAAACTGTCATTAGAAACTGTTTATTTAAACACTACATTAAAGTATGGCATTTTCATCTTGCACTTAACTCTGACAAAAAGTTAAGAAACTACTGCATCTTTAAACAAAATTTTGGCTTGAGAATTATTTAAGATCAATTAAAAACTTTGAACACAGAACAGAAGAAATTTAATTCGCTTTCGAATATCAGCCCATAGACTCCAAATTAGAAGGGGGCGATATCAAAACATTCCTCGACATGAAAGGTTTGTCAGAGATGCAACAACAGTTTAGTTGATGATGAAAAACATTTTTTATTCATATGTAGTCATGTAAAGGAAGAAAGGGCTATTTTGTATAAGATAACAGAAAAAGATTGTAAGAATTTTGATTAGATAGAAAATGACCAAAAACTAATATGGTTAATGACCAATGAAAATGTTGAAATTCTTACTCAAATTTGTAAAATGATTCAGAACAATGGAATCTTATTTCTGAAGAAGTGTATCTTAAATATATGCATTACATTTCAAGTTATATACTAGGATCCTCTGTACCCCCAAGCTGTCCTGGCTACTTGGGGTACAAGACTAACAGTCTGTATTGTCATACTGTTCAATAGGCACCGTCCCTTGGTGCCCCAAGTAGTCAGGCCAACAAATTAAGTTTTCCTTCTACAAGCTCTCTTGGTTGCTTGAGGTACAAGACCGAGCAACCTGGTTTTTCATTTTTTTTCCAGACTGCTCAATAGGCATCGCCCCATGGTACCTTATGCTACCAGGCCAACAAAATACCGGGTATACTTTTTGTAATAATAATATTATTATTAATAATAATTTGATTACATGTACTCGTTTGGTATTATCCGCCTGGTCATTGCAGTATAAAGGGCTTGGTATTTTATTATTATTATTTTTTTTTTCTTCATATTTTATTATTATTATTATATTATATGTAATGCTAATATTTCATTGTCAACTACCCAGTATATCAGTATTTCAAACCTGAGAACTTTTACAAGTGAGGATCATGTCAATTTTACATTGTTATAATAATGATTATATTGTTTGTTTCTTAATTGTATTTGTATATGCCCCCAGAGGGCTCTTGATTGATTGGTGAATAAATAGAGGATATCTATATTGTGTGATTTGATATTGGCTTTATCCAACGAGTTGAAATGGTGTATATATTCGCGAGGCTTGCCGAGCCAATATACACCATTTCAACGAGTTGAATAAAGCCAATATCAAATCACACAATTATAGATGTTCTATTTATCTCATACAACTTTCGTTCTGTAACAAAACTTTGAGACTTTCCCTGCAAAACTACATGAATGATTGCCAATTCAAATTAATTTCGTATAACTTGATGACGTAGCACCGTTGATGAACTGACATGCTTCGAAAGGAAGTAGATCGTGTTCAAAAGTTAAAATTTTTGTTATCTGCATCTTTGAAAACATTATGAGACAATTGCTGGATCTTTACATCAAACGAACTTCTGACTGAAAGTTGTAAGGACCATGGGATCGTAAAAATTAACTCTTTGTACGGTGTCAGTACTGTACAAAACGTTCTAGGCAAGGCTTTGTAGATTCATTGTTGATCCATGGTAAGTTACACCTACATTACATGTACTAGGTAGGCATACGTTGTATAATATAAGAAAGCATTATTGAAGATGTTACAGGAATCTTATAACAACAGTCTAACTGCTAGTCTTTACCTTTTCCCAAAACGATTTAAAGGGGGGGGGGGGGGGGGGTTGTAACATATGTCTTCAAGTAGCCAAATAGATCTACAGGTTCTTGATAAAATAAGACACTTTTTTGACATATACAAGTCTTTTTCTTGCTTTTAACGATATTAATTCCCTTCATCATTCATTTTATAAGGGCAATAATTTTCAAAAATAAAAGTTTCAATAAAAAGAAAATCTTGAAGCGAGGGATCGTGTCAAAACCGGAAGTGCTATTGATAAAGCATCTACCCGTTGATAAAGCTTAAGTTTATCCAACGGCCTGTATCACCCACACGTATGAGATAAATAAATATATCTTAAACTATGTCAAAAACACAATTCACTAAACTTCCATTTTTGCGCCGACCCCCCCCCCCCCCGAAGGTTGGGGATATTAATTTCGGTCTGCCCGTTCGTCTTATAATTCTGTCCGTCTGTTACACTTTTGTTTCGAGCAATATCTCGAGAAGCCTTTGAGCTTTTTTAAAAAATATTTTTAAGATACATGTTTGTATGAAGAAGCTTTATCAACCGACAAATTACGAACGGGCATCCCCCTGGATTTATGATATGGCTATAATACCTGTGTATTAAAACCGTATTAATTTATTTTTCGCAGCATTTAGTATTTTGAACAAGAATTTTCCTTTAAGTTTTTGGGTTTTTGCAATTTGATTTTAGACCATAACTCCTTATTGTCCAGACCGCCCTTCGTAAAGTACCCCCCCCCTTTCGACCACTACTAGATCCGTACATGCTATTATTTTTATTTCATGCCACAGAATGC
>NW_026927948.1:0-31630 GCF_032062105.1 Saccostrea cuccullata | reverse complement strand
AAATTTTAAAATAACAAGAGAATGAATTAGAACGAAAAATATTTTTAAGAGAACTACGACACAGTTGAAAAGGATGAAATTTCTTTTTTTCTTCTAAAATTGGTGGATAATAATCTGTATTTTTTTTATGAATTAAATAAATTTATATTTCATTCATAACTTCTCCATAATGTAAAATTGATTTTATTAATCATATCATAAAAAAAACCATACGCTTGTTGGTTGAAGCCTGTTAAGTATCTCCGGATACATATGTTTGGTTTTAACAAGCCATAAATCGTACAAGAATTATACAGTCACGGCGGATGTAAGCGATCAACAGGGTATTATCACTCCCCCATAGTATCCTATCCATCTTTTGATGTTTCCGAGATCAACAATATGCAACAATATGATGGATTGAAATGGAATATCTCGATAAATCAATCTCAAACTATGTTGCTTCTTCTCTCCATCTACCAGATTGATCTCTTAAGGTTCTAAACAGTTAGAAGTAAGAGTAGGTTTTTTTTTTAAATTACCTTTGAATTAAAGAAGTACATTGTAATCATAATTTCTTTTATTCATATATTTCTATTGGAGGTTGTACAAAGGAGGCAGGACGGATAAGAAAATTTCTTCAGAAACTTGTACGACTACAAAACTGGATTTGGAAATATCTAAATGAGTTTTGGCTAGGTTTAGTCTAGGTGTAGTTATTATGATTTTATTTGTTACATTTTATGGAAATATTTTTACAAATATTTGGAAACCGTATCGATGGAAAGTAAGTTTTTGCAATTTTATTGAATCAAATATTTCTTTTTTCTAATAACCTCAAACCTCTTCCAGAAAATTCTGTAAGAGCGAAAAGAACATTTTGTCAAATAAAAGAAATGAAAAAATTTAATTAAATCCAAGTAATTACTCAAAATACGTATTAAAGGACTTAGCAAACAAACTTATATGTATTTTCGAACCAAAGAGGGGGTCATTATAAGGATCCATCTGTATAATCCGCCTTCGACTTTTCATAAAAATGTTAAAGACTTATTATTCAATTGTGGGATATTGCAGTCACGACTCCACTTTCAATTCAAAATCTGTTGACTTCCTTGATGCAGGCAGTAACAAAATATCCATGTCTGAATCGGTTGACCATCTATGCGGAGGATCAAAACATTGATTCTTCGCTAAACAAAACACTTCCAACATTGTTGTCGCCATATTCCATAAACTCATCATTAAACTCTGTTTTGACTATCGTTCTTATTCAAGCAACAGATGTCAAATGATATTTTTGCTCGAATGCCAGAACCTTGTATTCGGTTATTTAGTGTTCGGTTGGAGATCCTACGTACGTCTTCTGGAAAGCTTTCAATCAGTTGATGTTGCTGTTTTATTTTTTATGAAAGTGCTTTTAATCAGCCTTGGAAGGTCGAAAGTTAATCCATGTTCTCGATAGCTATCCTAAAGGCGAGATGCGCTTCTTTTGGATACGTTAAGAGCCTAGTTACAGCTTTCAGCTTTGCTTGCTTCTAATCGATCTAAACCATTTCTACTCTGAACTTCAATTAGACATGGCGAACATTGTAAAAATTCCATAAGAAACACATTCCGATATCGTTAACTCCTGTCTTAATGTAACCCAAAGACGCAATTCCACATAATTAACATTCATTAGGGTTTTGAACATGCTATACTTGCAGAAAACAAGCAAGTAAAAATGTGGCGGAAAGTCTGACAATACTTTTGAAAAGTCTTTCATTTAAAAATTAGCTGACTTTGATTTTAAAACAGCTTCTTAAAGTTCAGTTTCGGATATATCAAATTTGATGCCAAAAAAGTTTATGATTATTTTTTTTAAATATGATAATTATACAGTTTTATTGATTTGCAGCTCTTTAATACCGAAACTTGTTTTTTTTATGTGTATTATACTTATGTAAAAGTATTATTCCGTTCTTGGTATCCACTCGGCATTTATTTCTATCCTTAACATGTGTCTGATTTTGGGCTAATTTTTTTTTCTAACAGGAAATGAGAAAATCCACACGATTACAGCATCCGGGAATTACACTTTACGAATCGACTTGAAGGATTTCTCTGGAAATTCTCGATATGCAAGCTACAGCACCTTCAATGTCGGAAGCGAGAAGTCGGGATACATTCTGAATGTCTCGGGTTACAGTGGAGATGCTGGTATGTTCCTTGCGTCATCCTTTTTATGTTTATCATTATTTGATACCAGCGTAATGTTATATTCCTTATCTTATTTCTAATCTCATCAATTTCCTTTGATTTAGGCGACTCATTTTATACACATACTAATGCCAGATTCTACACTAAGGATCATGACAATGAGAAAAGGTGTGCAAATAGATTTAAAGGTGGATGGTGGTACACAGGATGTCACCGAGCTAACCTAAACGGTCTCTCTTGAGAGGAGAGCACAAATCATTTGCTGACGGTGTGAACTGGTTTGATTGGAAAGGATATAATTATTCCTTGATGTATGCCGATATGAAAATCAGGAAATCGAAAGTCTAAATAGTAAAAGATATGAAATGAGTCAAACAAATAATGAGAATTTTTTTTCAGATATGAATGTAAAAAGTCATGGAAATGTTCATTTTGTTTGATTATTTTTTGTTCTTTCTTCAAAAGTGTATATTTGTTCGTTATATATCAACAGTTCAAAAGAATAAAATATTGTTTTGAAATAAAAGTGTCAGATGATGATTTACCATGCTACCTGTAACAAACCAGCCGAGGTAACAGCATTTTCTATTTGTGTAAGGCACAGTATATTAAATGTATACTAAAAGAACTGGGATTTAATTCTCTAAGAATCTAACTTATACCCATAGCGCTCTTTCTAAGGAGTAAAGTCTTCAAAATCATTTGTCAGATTTCAATATTTTTAATATTTCTAACAACCAGAATTGATTTGAATTACCAAATCTATAGTGTATTCCAAAACTTCATAAAAATCCTTACAAACGAAGACACAAGGCAAATTTCAGTACATTCTCTTTCCTCTTTCTTTACTCCTTCCGAAAATAATAACATAAGTGATTGAGAACTTCTGGAGTATTGTACTTTTATCGAGAAGTGATGTAAATCAGACGAGGATACTTACGCCCCGCCCCACAGGGGGTGCCCACTCCTCCAAAGGAGGATGTCACCTCTGACCCTTTGGAGGTCCGTGTTTGCTCTGCTCCAATTTTGTATTGTTTAATGGAAGTTGATATTGAATATTATTGGTTATTTCATTTGACATTATGGACAAACGATACAAACAAATATGGATGCTTGAATTAAAATATATTCCACACTTATTTTATTTGTAAATGATGCAAATAATGAATTTCAAAGACATAATGAATTTTTTAACTTACAATGATTATAATTATTTTTTTTCTGCAACCATTTTTATTCTTACTCTAAACAACCATTTATTGTCATCCTTATACCGTTGAGTGTGATAATTATATGAACTTCCATGAATTGTAGTTGGGAATGATTATAATGAAAAGGGTTGTGTGGTTTTTTCCTTTAACCCTTACAAGTGGATAAAACACACAACTTACTGAATTATGGAGTAATATACACTTAACGTTATAGGAATATTATGTAACTTCTTCCTTGGAAGCAGTTTATAGCATGGTACACGTGTCTCTGAAGCGTAAATAATTATAACGTGATATTATATTTGAAAATATATATGATTTTTTTATTTTCATGAGATTTTAGCAAGTTGTAGAAAAATGACATTGACATTACATTAAAGATACAATTTACTTTTCAGTTGTGTTAAAAATGCTTGATTGCAGGTAAACGGTTTGTGCAAGATTTTGCATTACAGATAGCAAATGACATATGCATTTAAGGAGCTATTCTCTGTTACCAATTATACTTCGTTGCCACGCATTGTCACTGATTTTATTAAACTTAATCCATCTGTATCCACTAATAATAAGATTAACATGATCAAGCTCAATCAATAACTTAAGAAACACAATGAAAATGTTTGACCTTACATTTATAAGAATAAACAATATTATTTAATAAATATTTTTAAGGTTGTCATGGCAACATAATGTAACCAAGGAGAATCAGTAACTAAGATTCGGTTAATGCTACTTTCTTTTAGAAAGAAAGATGCAAATTTAATAAGACTGGCAAATATGCATCCTTTGGACCTTGCAGCACAAACACCACAAGAAAATTGGGATGAATGGTTATTTGCAGTGTAACATAGAAAATACCAGTATCTGTTGTTAAAATAATTTTTGCTGCATTAAGAATTTACTTGTCGTTCAATCAAGAAACATATTATATGACTCACCTTGAATGGTACTTATAGGGTAGAACTAAATGTGAATGTCATATACTGTAAAACGAGAAAATTTGGCGCATACGAATTTTAGCGCAAACGCAAGTAGGAATGCATTGGCGCTAATAAATTTTAGCGCTTGCACTTGTCATTAAAATATATAAATGTGATTTTTTTTTTATCTACACTCGTATTTGCCTGTTTGGTTTGTCAAGCACGGAAACACAATTCAGTAAACACTCCTCAACACCGTATTGCAATTGCATTGACGTGGCACACATTAATGTTTATTTTAATTTTATTTTGAATAAAAGAAATAGAGTATTTACGCATTTTATTTACATTAAAACAATGCATGTATCGAAAGAAAGTTACTTGGATAATTATCACGGTCATCATAATTAGGCATTGTCTGCAAGAGCAGTCGCCATGCTTGATTGTATTGTTTACCTCGAGATGATAGATGATTGACACGCCAAGAAGCCAAACGTTGAAGGTGCTAATGATAAGTAATGGGTAATAACTACCTTGGTAACAAGAGTTTTAATTAAATTATAATTTGGCAGAACTTTCCCGATAGATCCTACCATGTACAGTGCTAGTGTGTATATAAAATTCAACGACCTCGGTATTACGTAATCGTGCGTTCCGATTTACTTTTACTTATGTGAAAGCTTTGAACAAACACAACATATAAAATTTAGAAATCCGTTAGCGCACAATAAATTTTAGCGTTCAAAGGCTCTTGCGCCGAAGGCGCTAAAATTAGTTGTTCGCCGAATATTCTCGTTTTACAGTATTGATAAAATTTGATGAGGAAAACAACATTGTTGCTACGGTTACAAAGAAGGGAACATGTTCGATTTTTAAGGAATTGAAAGAATTTAAAATTCTGTGAACCAGCTTTGTGCTTCCAGTTAGAGATTTAATGATAGTTAGAATTAAAAGTCAGGTTAGCCATTAAATACTTATCATAAAAGTTTTGGAAATCTTCAATTAAGTGTACGTATCTAAGAAAGCATATATTTAAAAAAAAATGAGCATATATTTTCTGCTTATTCCATAGCGATGCTCTATTTAAAGATTTAACTTTTTTTAATTGAAAAGTTAGGTCCACACGAACATCTTTAAAAATTGATCATCAGTTAAAACCAAGAAAATGTGATTTTTTTCCCAAATAATAGGATCATATTGAAATACAAAGAGTGTAAATTTGAAGACTTTGCTATAAAAACCTTTGCAACCAATGCCAACTAAAATTAAATATCATAAGCTGTTCATGGTATATGTTTCAAGGATCTTTTTTCCGCAATTTTTTGGTCACATTTCATCCTATAGTTGCTTTTAACACTTAACAAAATTCAATTGATATCTTCTTTTTTTTCTAAAATCAAAAGTAAGATCCTTCAAGGATTCATAAAACTGATTAACCGTGTTAGAGACCGGTTCTTTAATTATTTTTTATTGTAATATAGTTGTTATTGGTTATTACGGCGACTATTTAAATTTTATATCTCATTTATGGAACATTTATAAAGGATATTTTCCGAACATTTAAATATAAAAATTATTTAATGACCTACGTTTGTAGCTCAAAGATACCCTTTTAATTTAAACAAATAAAAATGATGTAATTATTTGCACCTGTGATATCATACGTACATATTTCATTAAAAGGACACGATGTATGTTACAGGTATATAAAAGTTTCATGTGAGAAATCTTCAATACTGAAGAGGAGAGTCACAACTATTATGGAAAATTAAATTGTTTCATGCATGAAACTTGTCAAATATACATGTTCCTACAAGTATTATCTTTTTATGCTATAAAACTATAGACTGAAATTAAAAAAAGTAGTAAAATTTAAAGAATAATGATTAATATATAATGAACAAGCACTATGAGAGTATTGCGTAAGCGATACATGTCCCCTACCGGGTTCTCCTTTTTCTTTAGGATGTCCTTTTATGATTTGCAAAACCAAGTTATGACCAAGGTAAAACTGCTTGATTTTGAGTATGTGAATACCTTTAACTAGTCGGCTTTAACCTAATAAAATAATCCACATAAAGTTGAAAGTTCAATTCATTTTTTCAACGTATATTTTCTCGCTTCATATTTACCATGTTGACCAACGGGATTAAGCGCTGCACGAACCCGATCATAAACCATGATAAAAAATTCAAAATGCCGTAACTCTGTCAAATATCAATAAATCAAAACAACATTTAAACTTGATCTGTAACTTATTAAGATACACTCACATTCCAAAGTTCAGCTCAATATCTGCAACCATTTAGAAAAAAAGGGTGGACCACCAAGAAGGACAGTCTGACAGACAGACAGTGACAGCTAGACTGACGGACGGACAGACATACGGACGAAGAGACGCAGAGGAAAACCTTTAGTCCCCTCCTCTTTCACCGGTAGGGGACCAAGAACAACATGATATACAGACACGTGCCATAAGTCACCGGCAAAAATGGCCTCACTGCGTTTGTTTACGTTGTGTTACGGGGTTGATTAAATGGAAAATAAACATAGTAAAATGACATACCTGTGTAGTATTTTGTCATTTCTCCTTTCACTCTTATTACTTTTCTCATACGCCCTGGGAAAGATCTGTAGAGGCCCTGTATATACACATCCATTCCACCGGCAAGGCTCGCCACTCCTGTGTTATTGCATGTGAAAGTTCGGCAGCAGTCCAATTGTTTATAGCAAGACATTGCAATAGTTTTTTTAAGTTTCAATCATACATTTTCGATTATATTCAAATCGGGAATGTTCTGGCCAGCTGATAGAGTTAATATTATTCCTAGCCTTACAATTTTCATCATCCCTGGCTTTATGTATAGGGGCATTGTCATCTTCAAATAAGAAATTTTTATTAGGAAGTGTCGTGCTATAACGGGCCATAAATTATTTTCCAAGATTTCAATATACTTGTGCTTGTTAATAGTGCCGTTTACAGTTGTTTCAGTTACCACAACCTGCCAGGTTATGCACCCCCAAATCATAAAACTGACCTTTCGTTGAGCTGGGGGGCACATGCACTCGGGAGACTCGGCTTCATCCCAACGACGCCATATGAAAATCCTTTGATTTGCTACCAAAACAACTTGGCTTTCGTCAGAAAAAATTACTTTATCCCATTGGCCATTAACATTCCACCTGACTTTACCTCTACACTAGTTCAGTCTCTTTTTCCGGTTCACTTCCCTCACTCTCACTTTCTTCTTTACAACACGTCTGTGATACCCCTGTCGATACAAATACTGCTGAGCTGTTTGTTGGGACACTTGTCTGGGTCTGTGTTGATTGAATCTGTTAGTTAAATCACCCAAAGAAATTTTACGGTTTGTCCGAACTAGCCTCACCAAACTTCTTTCACCCCTGGGTTAACTTCGACGTTTGTTTTCCGTGCTGCCCTTCTGTTTAAATCGCACACAGGCAACTTAGCCTCATATGATTCTCACATGATTGGTTTCAGATGAGAATCATAAAAAAGGGGCATCATATGTAAATCATATGAAGCAAATCATTTGATTTACATATGATCCACATATGTGAATCATATGAAAATAACTACATATGATTTACATATGAATGATTTAAGTGTGTTTCAAGCCATTTACATATGAGAATCATATGAAAAGGGCATCATATGTAAATCATATGAAACACTTATGTATGTTTCAAGCCATTTGCATAACTTATTTTTCACAGTGTACATTCTAAACAAGAAAGTATACAAACAAGTCAGTAGCATTTGTCGATACATGTATTTAACATATTCTAAAATGAGTACAAATTTATAAAATTTCAGCAAAATAATTAAGTAGTTGAACATGTATACATGTATAAATGAATAACATTATTAGATCATGTACTTGTAAAAAAAATACCATGTTACATTAAAGTGTCCAAAGCAAAATTGAAATATTAGCAATAACATTTGTCATGTATTCTCTATTGTAAATTTATGAAAAATCAAGTTATTGATTATGGGAAATCTTTAAAGGTCAAATTCAGACAAGATTGTGTACACCCTCCCTATTTCATAATTATTCCATATATTTCCTTGTTCTTTTTCCTTGTATCTTAATTAAATTTTTTCAGTTGTCCTCCCTCTTGATCTTCCATGACCATTTTGAAAACCTCTTCGGAACTGTACTGTATCCAAAATGCAAATCCACCAGTTTTCTCCTTTCTGAACAATATCTCTTTGTGGCACAAAATGGTCTCTACAAAAATATTAAAAGTGAAAACAAAATAAATCTTTAATTCTACAAGTTATAAAAGTTACTTAGGTATAATCAGCAAACAAATGTATGCCCAGTTCACCGACACTGATATGATACAAAATAAACTAACGTTATATATGTTATACTAGGTGTTTTGAGGAATCCTATGATGTAATTTGCAAGACAATTACATGTGCACTATTGAAAGATATGCTTCATAAGGCCGAGCTTAAAAAATTCTTTGTTTGCAGTTGCCGACTTACATTTTATAGACTGGATAGGTAGGTAGGCATTCTTTTTTTTTAAGTATTCAGAGTTTTATTAGATATCAAATAATAGAGCTTTTCATATGCCTACTAAACATGATTAGGATTAGGCTCCACTGATTGATAAAAAAAAAAAAAGTCAAAAATTGAAATGAAACATTTCTAATATCCTGAAAAATGGGGGGGGGTTAAATTACACAATGGCTAAAAAAAAGTTAGGGTCGGGTGCATTTTCAGTGGGTCGGTAGGCAACTGCAAACAAAAAAAATAGTTTAGGCCTAATAAAATCATAAAAAGCATTTTTTTTGACAATTAAATTTGGAGTGTTCAAACAGTATATTTTAATTCAGACTAATTGTCAATAATTAAGAAGATTCTGATACAAAATATTTTTTGGACAAAAAATACTACAGACAAGTAGACTGACAGAAAAAACAGACATTGTGATTCCAGGATATCCCAAACTTGGTTGGAAGAATATAACAGAGTTTATTTAACAGTTTGTACATGTAGTTACCTTAACTTTGAAGCAAGCCTTGGATCTTGGGATTTGTTCTTTATCTTATGAGAGGCTGACTGTATATTGAACCTGTAAGACATTAATATTCACACAGTAGATATTTTTCTAAGCATACATGTAATTAAAACTTAAACTACTAAAAAGAGAGAGTACAAGTTTGTAGGTTCTCTATATAGTCTTAGATATATCTAACATTTAACCTGAAACTATAGGCCGCGCACCGTTCACTATAGTGTTGAAGAAAAAAATAATTGTCAGTCAATGAATACATAGATGTAAATATTCAATGGATTAGCTAGCTGATGTACTTTCAACACACATGCAAATTCATGTATTTATACCTTGAAAGTTGGATGTCGCTGTTAATAATTTTTAGTTGAAATTTAAAACTCCTATTTACCACACACACACACACACACACACACACACACACACACACACACACACACACACACACACACACACACACACACACACACACACACACACACACACACACACACACACACACACACACACACACACACACACACACACACACACAATGTATAGTTTCATTAGCTTTTAAAGCCAGCAAAATCTATTCACAGTTCCATATTTTAAAAGTGCACTGGATTAAAATTATTATGTAGAATAAAAATTTCTAGAGTATTGCGTTGAGTTGAATTTATTTTTGATGAAGCCATGCAAACAATGTAGAATTATAAAGGAACAAAAAGAAATTATCAAAAATATTTTGTCATAAAAAGAGTCATTCCAGATGTTATTAGATGTATTCTTTGATTTTTATTGCAAGTATTTATTTTTACCATTAATTTTTTGATGATGCAATCGTCTGTCAAATCAGCTTTAGGATCAATTGCCAGTCTTTTTCAATATTATTAATTTTTACGTTTTTTCATTAATATTTTTTTTGGATATAATTTATAATGCGAAATTATTGAGATTTTCGAAATAGACCAACCGCTTTCTTTTAAAATCAACAAGCATTTCTCCCAAAATAAATACAGCAAATCTTTTAAACTGAAATCAATTGCCTTTTTATTCATTTTACGAAACTTAAGGATATTGAATCCTCAGCCGGAAAAGGATAACTGCAAAAATGATATTTATTTCGAAATGCATAAAAATGAAGCTTGAAAAAGATTTTTTTCATGCAATAATTTTGATTTTATTCATCCTTATAAGATTCAAGGTTTTTGGAAATCCTTTAAGCGGTCTTATAAAAGTTGACACTTGTAGCCTATAAAAAGAAAAAAAAAGAATACAGTTTAAGATAAATAAGATGTTCCTGAATCCAGCCTTAGATACCAATGCTTTTAAACAGGATATGAAATAAGAAGTGTTTTGTGGTGTCTAGTAATGATAGAAAGAGCTTTGTACACTATGTATTGTAGAATAATTGACGGAAACAGAAGACAAAAAATTCCAAATAAGTATAAAAATCATGGCAATTTCTCTGAATGCTGGCTACCTATCGTTTTTAAACCTAAAATATATTTCTTGATCAATTTGCAATTAGAAAATGCATTACTGATATTCCAATTTGCTTTTTCTGCAAAAAAATTGGAGATTTGACAATTTTCCCCATATAATATGGTTAACTTTTATCTTGAACTTTAAAGAAAAAACTGTGCATAAATTTACCTAACTTTGTGGATTCAGAGATACTTTTATGAGTATTTTTGATTCCTACACTGCCAATTTTATAAACGTGAGGATTGGAGTATATTAATTTGCCTAACTCTGATGTTCTACAGGATTCCAGTAAATGGTTTTTCATGGATCTTTTTATGATTTGGCTAATGATTTTTCCTGTTTGTCGTCGTTTTTACTCTGTAAAGAATGGAATGATAACTAGAGAATAAGATAGAAATTAGAATGTGTTTGTAATTATATACACTCTGCATCGATTCATCAATTAAATCTTCATATTATTCTGTTCTTTTAATTGATAAAATGTATAACAAACAATCAGTACATGTAATTTTGATAAAATAAAAATAAAATAAAAAAATAAAGGGTGAAAAAGAAATGCAAAGATCTCTTCCTTTTTTCTTAATCATTATGAATTTTTTCTTTGACTCTCAACTGAAATGTTACACTTAAATGAATTCCCACGTTTCACTTTAGCCAATAGAAAATTACTTTTCGGCCGTGTCGATTTAATACAAATCGATAGGTTGTCCTTGTTTAATTATAGAGTAAACATCAAAGATAACATATCACTTTGTCATTTCATTTTTCAAAAACGTTTATCGATTTCTTTATCCAATCAGTATAATAGAAAAAATCAAACAATTTCGTATAATTCTGACTCAAGGTACGGACTTATCTTATTTCAAGGTTAAGTATTCAAAAGCTTTTGAAGAAAGTTTGTATTTTATTTTAGTCGTCTGAAAATAAATCGAACGAAAAAAAATCCTCGTTCGATAACGATGCAGGGATTTAACAAGTGTTGTGTATGCGGTTACTCTGATAGTGTGCTTTTACCTGGTTGATGAACAGCATGATTCTTAGTATTATTCTCGTTTAATGATGGAACGGTAAGTAACTTTCAGAATTATAAATAATTATTAGGTGTTGGGCAATTATTGCCAATTAAGTATAGTTTTTCCAGGCCATATTAAAAGCACACACTGACTCATTCTGATATATTCCGACGTAAATCTAAGCAAGAAAAATTCCTAGATAATAAAAGCACAGTATCAGTTGGTCGGGAGAAGAATGCAAAACGTTTTGAAAGTTATCACAGTAAAATAATTTGTGGCTCCGAAATTATGTCAAAAACTGTCATAAGGTTCGAGAAAATAGAGGTTTCGTTGTACTTCGAATGCATTGATGCTTATGATTGAATTAAACAGGTGAAAGAGAATCATAACATTTTCCTTCTTATATTTACATATTTGTAGGTCTAAAATAGAATGAAGGACCTGGCCTTGAGGCCTTAAAACTTAGAAAAGCAAACCTTTGATCTTTGTCTCACTTTTCCCATAAGATTCAATAGTCGAAAGTATATTTTATTATAATACTTGGACTCAATTATTTTAGCGTAATCTATAACATTTAGATGCGCATTTTATATTTTTGCACCTTTGGTTTAGGGGACTTTGATTAATTCAAGAAAATACTTTAACTTTCTTATACGCAAATTAACTTAAATATCGATAAATATCGAAATATAGCTAAATACAAAAACATTTACAGTATACATGTATTTGTGTTTGTGTGTTCCCGAAAAAAATAATTCATGTTTTCAAATGGTTTGCGAATTAAAGTTACTGAAGATTACATCATTAGAAAGCTGGATTGGTAGAAAAGCTAACAAGAAAAGAGACAATGTTTTTAGATTTCTGCTTTTAACTTTAATTAAAAAAGAAACTTTTTTTTTTACAGAAAAAATACCTTTTTCCCTAGAAAATTGGTTTTTACAGAAAAAAAATACTTTTCCCCCTAACTTCCTATGATAAATTTGCTTATGCGCTATTTATAGAAATAAGGGGTTTCAAAGAATCTGAATTCTCAAAATTTCAAAATGACGGTATTTAGAGAATTGTATCGAAGGAAAGATTAAATCAGGTGCTACGGAGGAGTGAACATTCCCTGCTGACCGGTCGCACCCTCCGTGTGCTCCTTTGCATGATCAGGAAATAGCGGAAAAATCCGTCGTCGATTCAGTGTATAAATAATGGACTAGCAATAAGTATGAAAAACGTCAATCAGCATTTGACTCAATTATAAATTGTATTTACTGATAAGGTCATTGTATCTACCATAGAACTTACGAAATGATGACTTTAAACGAGACTAATTTTTGTTTTAATTCTTGTTTTATCAACTTGCTTGTCCATAATTTATCTCCTTTTAGAAATTGTTCATACGTAGACCATGCGCTTGCGTATCGAATCAACTGAGATATATATAATCCGTATGCAGGTGATGAAGAAATACGTGTATTGCTGCATAAGTAAAAGAAGTTGACGAAAGAAAAGTTAAAGTCATCACGTTTATCATATAGCTTAGTTGTTAATTTACCATTACCGTCTTTTTCAAGTAAAATATCCAAGTATGAAACAGATGTGTCAGACTCTGGTAACTTATCTCAAGCTCATCAGGATATATCGTATCGACGTAGGAATGGAAATAACCATCGTTAATTGTCAATACGTCGTTGATGTATATAAATGTCGAGTTGAAGGCCACAGCAAGTGTTTTCTTCTTTTAACACATAAGATTTTGCACAAATTCTGCTTCATATGAATACATAAAAATAGGTCTGCTAATAACGGAGCGCAATTGGTACCCATTGGAATTTAAATACATTGTTGGAATACCTGTCTCCAAAAACCACATATATATTGTCAATCAGGGCCACAAGTGAAGTTGCACTCAAACCGAAGTTACGGTAAAAAATTTTAAAAGTTCAAATTCTTTGTATTCTTGCCGTTCATTTGTAAGATATGAAGGCTCTTGTTAAAACTGCTCAAAGAGGTTATTGCGGGGGGTTTAAGGAAAAAGACTAAATGAACAAAATTCTAAATCTTTAACAATATTTCGTTTGACAATAAACAAACCTATGAAGTATGAAAGTGAACTGTCGTTATGTATTTTTTACCTGGTATGTTAAACATATTACCGTTAGCCATGCATTTAATTTGTAAAAAGAAATGTTTGTTCTGTTCAAATTAAAGAAAGCCATGTTGTCTGTGTTTCATTGTAGATCCCCCCAAAAGCGTAAAAGATTACAAATACCTTGTCCCTTTAATTCTTAATAAGTTGAATCGCTATCTAAATGTAATCAATATAGTGCAGTGATATTAATTTCACATGATTTTATGCAACACAATGACATCTTGTTTCGAAGTGAAATATTTAAAAACATGTAAGCCTTCGAAAATAATGAATGTTTTCTAATTAAGGTTGTCGTTAACATAAGTTGAACAAAAAAATGGCCCTAACCCATTCTTGCTTTAAGTCAGAGCTATGGTCCTTGGATTCACTAGAATTTAATTTTGAGTATATCCTCATTTATTGATGGAAACTAAAGTGAATCAGACATTAAATATACTCAACAAAAAGAAACCTATACTGTAAAACGAGAATATTTGGCGCACTACTACACCTAAATGCTTAAATTTATTGTGCGCTAACGGAATTCTAAATATTATGTTGTTGTGTATGTTCAAAGCTTTCACATAAGAGCATATGCATGTGAGCCGGTGTAAAGACGAATAATGACCCCCATAGAATAATGACCGGGGGTCATTTTTCTACAGCGAAAAATGACCCCCGGTCATTATTCGACGTAGAAAAATGACCCTTTTGCCCGTAGAAAAAGTGTCACCACCCTAAAAATTTGCAGAACCCACGTGAAGAAAAATGACCCCCGTAGAAAAATGACCCCCTGTAGATTAAAGCTAAATTTTTTAGGGGGCAAATTAAAAAAAATAAATAAAGAAGCATATTGGCCAAAATGCTCACATGAGCTGGGAATAAACTGATGATATGTTGATCTCATTACATTATACAATTATAGCTATATTTTAAGGTCAATGCAATGATTCAGAATCTAAAAGAGTAAAAGATTTATCGAGCCTTAAGGGTTAGGTAAACATTGTTTTTGATGGTGGAAATCATCGAACTGACAGAAAAAATCAGCAGTATTATATATTATTATATCCTCCGCTTGAAAAGCGGGAGGGTATATAGTGATCGGGATGTCCGTCCGTCCGTCTGTTACGCTTTGAGGTATCCATCTCTTATACGCAAATCATCATATATAAAAAGATGTGTTTGTGAAACAGCTATGCCCCTGTATGGCAACATAGCGAAGATTAAACTTTTCTTAAATGCAATTTAAATATATTGTTACCCAAAGTTGGGTAACTCACAAGAAATACAATTGCAAAATATGAAATAAGTTTTTGAAAGGTAGGTCAAACTCAAAGGTCAAAGTTGATGATTTCTTAAGAAAATGTTTAATGTAACAAGGATTACATATGTGAAGTATGAATACCCTAGCCCTTACCGTTCAAAAGTTATGGCCAAGGTAAAAAAATCATAAGTACGGAAATCTCCAAGGTTAAGGATCAAAAGGCCAATTTTTTTAGCATCCAATAAAAGGTAATGCCAAAAAACTACATATTTAAAGTATGAGAGTACTAGTATCTACCGTTTAAAAGTTATGGCTAAAGTAAAAATTTGGCATTTTTGTGTAAAATGGGACAAACTCCGAGGTAAAGGTCAAAAGGTTAAATTTGGGGGTACCCAAAGTAAGGTCTTGTCACAAGGAATACACATATTAAATATGAAAGTCATACCTCCAATAAATGAAAAGTTATGGTCAAGGTTAAGGTTTTTGCGGATAAACAAACCGCCAGATAGACAGACGGACATACAGACGAACACGATAAAACTATATACCCCCGAATTTTCGATTACGGGGACATAAAAAGAAATGGTCTTCAATTAACTTTTCATATTATGATACATTATAAAGAAGACGTTACAACAATGAAAATGTTTGTTCTGATTTTCATATTAAATTCTCTGAAAAATATACTCAGATCTGAGTAAAAGGGTGGAGTAAAACAAGAATTAAGGTAGAACGTATGTCGGAAAAGTCTTTGTCACAAGATTTTCAAACTTTTCAAAATGATAAACTAGTACTTGCTTATCAATCAGTTAAAATATCATGATATGTTTCCTTGTTTTTTAATCTAGAACAGGCTGTGAAACTTGGTATGGTATTTACATACTGCGACTTCACATTTTCAAATGTTTTTAGGGGTACTTGTCATAAAGGGAATATGAAAAATCAGAAAAATACTTCTTCAAACATCGTCGTTTATAAACTTTATTAACTGAATAATATTAAACAATATTTTTTCAAGAATAATTTCTTTTTTATTCAATTAACATAAAAGATAAGTCCACCATTAAAAAAATAGTCAAATGAACTCTATTATTTTTATTCAATTATGCACCCTACATTTGTTAATATTTTTTAGAAGTCTTTGTCACAATGTTTCAATCTTCAATATGATGAAGAACATAGCCAAATGATTACAAAAAGTGATTAAAATATATACCTTTCCCCTCTAACTAATGAAAGATAGGCTATTTACCGATACTCATATTCTTGACCTTTTTGCACTTACCGTATATACTCGCCTATAAGTCGGATTTTTGGGATTTAAATTTTGATCCAAAACTCTATGTCCGACTTATAGGCGAGATATAAAAAGACTGGTATTATAGAAGGCCAATCTTTCTAAAATGAACTTTTAAAATACAACCGACTTATAGGCGGACCGACTTATAGGCGAGTATATACGGTACATGGGATTTAATAATTAAATGACTGTTTGGGGTTACTTTCAGATTAAATATTTATCAGAAATTGTACTTTTACTTTAAAAAGATCATATTTAATAGAACAATTGTAATCAAACACCAAGAATATGAATAGGTGACAAATAATTGTTAAAAGGAATGCACATCATGTCATTATAGATATCACAAAAATGTACATACGATCAAACGATCTACAACACGTACATCTTTGACTTAGACACATTTCATCAAGATATTACACTATATAGCTGGCAACTAAAGATTTCTTACGATTTATGCATTCCTTCAAAATGGTAACATACCATTCAAATTATTACGAAAGTTGTATGTACATTGTAATTTTCATCACACTAGATAGTCGTGGGTTTGTCAACTGCAGGTCTAGATCTAGTAAATAAAAGGTGCCTACATATTTTCTCTTATTCCAGAAATATATTGCCATTAAGCATTATAAACCAAAAAATATATGAATTTAATTAAGAATATGTTGGCATGATTAAATTCTGTGAATTTCAAAATGCAGTATTTTCTCCATTTCTATTGAAGCTGTCAAGTACGGGAAAAAGTGGCATTGAATTTATTATGACGTCTTAATGGGTTAGCACAGGTTAAACACAATTACCAGTTATGATGTCATACAAAGTAGGTTCTACGTTAAAAGAAATGTAATGAATACTGTGTGCTAAATCAAAAGTTTATGTCTACATGTATAGTTTTTGCATTAGAATGACTGACAGGTATATTTTACACTAGCCCATAGCTTTACAGAGCATATTTTTAGGTCTTATACTTAACCCCCCCCCCTTTCTTATTTAGGAGGAAGTCGATATTGAACAAAAGCAAAAAAAACACCCTACCTTTATTTTTCTATAAGAAGGAATTAAAAATAAGCTTAAAATAATCTACCATTCTACTAATTTTTAACTGTTACTTTGCCACAATACTTTCAAGTATACCTCCACCAACATTTAAAGTATGCTTTAATCATGGCGAAGTAAATTATGATATGATAGTACTTGTGTGAAGGCTTAACTTCATTTCAATATTTTATCTAGAGCCTCTTTCAGAATTATTGAAAGGTATTGAGTGTTATTTATGTTTGTGCTCTTCATTTATTATTATTTGTGTTGTTTTGAGTTAACGTAATGTTCTTTTTTTTTGGGGGGGGGATAAAAATTTCCCCCTCTTTCATTGTCAAATAGGATTTGCCAAACTTAAACAAACTAAAAGTTGAAATGACGGAAAATTTAATTTTTCCTATTAAAGAGTATTTTAACCTTATTTTTGCATGGTTTGATTTCTAAAAACAAGTGGAATATCATTTTTTAAGCAAACATTACAAGGAGGAATATTAAAAAGAAATTTTGTTTACTTGACAATTTTTCAAACACAATTTTAGCATTGAAAGACTACGTGAATCTCTTAATTATTTCATACGAATTTTTGTATTTTTCTGGTTACAGAAAATGGAAAAATTAGTTTCGCTGTAAAAAAGATATCAAAGAGTGTATATTTTGTATCACTTTAAAGGGGGTCATTTTTCAATGGGGGTCATTATTTTATAGGACTAACATATAAAATAATGAGCCCCTAAGGACTCTTTTTCTACAAAAAATGATTTTTTTCTATTGGTGGGGGTCATTTTTTGTCGTTGAAAAATGACCCCCCGGTCAGTATTCGATGGGGGTCATTATTCGTTTTTACACCGGAACGCGCAATTACGTTAAGTCTAAGGGTAGTTGGATTTCATATACACACTGGCAGTGTACATGGCAGAATCAATCGAGGAAGTTCTGCAAAATCATTATTAATTTAAATAAACTATTGTTAGTTGTTACCCGATATTTATCATTAGCACCTTCAAAGTTTGGCTTCTCGGCGTGTCAATCATCAATTGCCTCGAGGTAAACAATGCAATCAAGCATGGCGATTGAGCTTGGAGACAAAATAAGATTAAATTATACATTGTGCAACGTGTATGTGATTGCAACACCACGGTAAAGTTGACGACTGTTTACTTATATACATGAATGCTAAAATTGCGTTCCGTGCTTGACTAACGGGTGAAACACAATATAGGGGACAGTAAGGTTGCACTTTGGGGTAAAAAAATTAATGTCTTCGTTTTGCCCCAAAAACATTTTTTCTAAAAAGTAGAGTATCTTAAGGATTTCAAGCGTAAACGGTTTTGTGAAATTCACATTAGAACTTTGTTTTTTACAAGCTGATAATAACCTCATTTTCACAGGTTACGGACACTACAAGTGTTGTTTTCTTTGAAATAAATATCAAAAACTGTTTATAAGCTCTAATTTTTTCAACTGCTTACAAACAAAGAACATATATAAATACAAAATAAGGACAAAATTTTGACTAAAAAGGTGACATTGTACTTAAAAATTTAAACAGTTCTTACTTCGTACATTTTTGTTCAAAATGGTAGTACATGTATTTCATTTCATGTGAACTCTTTAAAACCAATATAAATAAAGAAAAAACTATTTGTAAATAACACTTTTTATGCGTTTGGTGGGATATAAATACTTCCATTAAAATAGGACATTTCATTTTTATAAAGTTTCTAAAATTATTTGATAGCTTCATTAAGTTACGGACACTACAAAACCCAAATATTTATGATTGGCATTTGGTTTGTGGTAAAAAAACATTTTATGAACTTCTGAACTATTATAAATCAGATTTAAATGATTATTAAATACAAAGTATATACAAATTAGCTATTGTTTCAAGTAAAAACAATTTACTTGCAGAACTAATGCCAATAGAAAAAAATCCACTTTAGGAAATCCTGAAACTTCCTTCTTTCACATAACTACATGTATTTATCACTGAAGTGCAAAAGAAAAGTTTTATTATTCATTAAAGTTTTATGAAAACTATTTAGAATGTAGGTACAATGATCAATGATGTCAATTAACCAAATTTAAGGGTTACGGACACTACACAATACTTTAATTTTTCACATATTTGTGGGTGAAGTTTTTGTTTTTAAGCCCTTTTCCTATCTTTTTTCAGCATTTTATTTCTCGTGTCAGTTTCTCCTGATTTTTTTTATTCTTCAGATCTCAACTTCATCTGTTACAAGCATACCATAACCAATATACTTTGAATAAATATATACACAATGTCATGTAACTTTAGACAGGTGTTATGCGTAAGTAGAAAAGTCAAACCTTGAAGAATAAAGCTCACTAATATTTCTTCAATTATTTTTTCTTTTCTTCAAACAGTTAAATATACAATACTTTATATGAAATTGGTGTAATTTTAGCTGTTTTCTTTTTTGAAATTGTTTGTAGTGTCCGTAACCAAATTACTTCCCAACTGTTTAACATTTTGAATGCAAATTTACCTGCATTTAACACATTTTAAGATTTTACCTAATAAGCAACTAAACAATTGAAGCAATATTCACAAAAAATATGGTTTATGTAGCTAGTGATAATAATTTCAAACTATTTTTATATGTCATTGTGGGTGTCCAATCATTATTTTAGTACTTGCAGTAAAGAAAAAAACCACATGATCTAAAAGAATTCCAACTAATAAACACCTTTTTATCTCTACATTCAATAATACACTGTTTCAAAAATTTATCTGTAAATTCTATGGAGAAAAAATAAAGATATTTTATTTTGCAACTTTTGGTTACGGACACTACACACTCTACAAGTCATTTACAATAGGATAAAACTATACCTTAAATAAAGGAAGTTCAACAAGATTTTCTTAAATGTAACACCAGTTGACTTAAACAATGAAAAAATAATGACATGCTATTTGACTTAAATCCTAGGATGTCAATAGCATCTGCCAATATTAAGGTGATGTAACACCAAGGATCTTGTATATGAAAATGGTGCAATCTGGGTTTCCCAAATTAGTTGCAATATCAAAATGAGGGAGAAAAATAAAGTACATTGACTAACTTGTTAAACAAACTTCTGACCCTTGTGAACAAATTTGCATTAGTGTTTTTACACTGCCTGTTTCAAACTGCCTCAAATTCAGGTTACGGACACTACAGGGTTTTGTAGTGTCCGTAACCACATTTGTAATGAAAACAGACAAACAGTGCTGATGATCAGGAAAATTACAAAACATCTCAGCATCTATATGAGATGCCTATCTAGGAAATTAGTAAAGATATTTATAGAGCTTTCCAATTTCACAGAATGAAAGTGGTTACAGACACTACAGTTTTTTGTAAAACCTTAATTTTCCACATTAAAACATGATGAAATTTCATTTCAATTGTTACATTAACCCAACTTTTTTCTGTAAGTAACAGAGCATTAATACTGTGATTTTAGACAGAAATCTGAGAAAATAAATGATATGGACATTATTTTTATTTGGCATAATGAGAGGGGTGAAATTATGTCAAAAATGTATAACATTGCACCCCTATTACATTTTCCATGATATCTTCAAAAGTTGTCATTCAATCCTGAAAATTCAAGCACCAAAATAATTTGCAAAATAAATTCTAAAGTCTGATAATGATCATTGGCATGAAAATTTATGATATATAACAATAATTTCAATTGAAAAATGGTTTAATTTCAAAGCGCAACCGCATAACGCTAAAAAAGGGTCATTTTGGGGGTACATTTATTGCATTTACTTAAATATTCTGTTAAAGTTAGATCAACAAAATTTTGCACACAAGTCCTTTATAAGTATGCCTATAAATGAATTATGATAAATTACATGTAAAAAAGTTAACATTTCTAAAAATCGTGTATAACAATGTGGTATTCTTAATGCGCCCTATATTGTGTTTCACCCGTAACCAAAAAGTCAAATACGGGCGTGGATTAAAAAAGAATAATACATGTATCACATTTAATATATCTTAATGACAAGTAAAAGCGCTAAAATTTATTTGCGCCAATGTATTCCCAATCGCGTTTGCGCTAAAATACGTATGCACTAAAAATTCTAGTTTTACAGCTAGTATTTAGATCAAACATGATAATCTAAGTTTTCAGTTTAAACCTTATATTCTACTATGTATAAATAATCTGTTATAAATGAGCTTCTATGTGACAAGTCGGTAAAAGAGCTCTATATCTCATTTTTTTTTGTAAATGTATTAGACCGACTATAGATAGAATTTACTACTTCTACTACATTGTCATGTTCAGTCAAACAGAAAAATTTGTAATGTGAATAAAAGTCTATGTATATGTATGTTGTCTCAACCAAACACATTGATGGCCAAGTATAATTTTTCACCTGTTCATAAAAGAGCTTTAAAAAAGTAACGATTATTGATTGTTTGAAAATAGCAATTGGTTTTTTATTAAGACAAGATGAATCACAACAATATGCAATTTCTTACTGCAATATGCATAATATAATATTTTCAATTTTTTGTTTAGAATAAAAGAGTTACTGACAGCAGAGGACAGGACACAGTTATCTACATTCATTGGTAAGAGCAGCAGTTTTGAATTGCTGTATAAAATAAGTCGTGATGGTTGTTCGGCGTCAAAGTTTCACCAGTCCTGTGATAACAAAGGTCCTACGGTAACTGTCCTTTACAATACTGAGAATAGCGTGTACGGAGGATTTCTAGCTGCAGACTGGAAAGAAGGACATTCTTCGACAATTATTTCGGATAAGAAAGCTTTCCTTTTTACATTACACTTCAACGGTGTTTCAAAACCACGAAAGTATTCCGTGATTAAACCTTCTCATGCTGCATTTGTGTCAAAGGAATTTGGGCCAACCTTCGGTGCAGGGAATGTCCTGGATTTTGTGGAATCTAAAAGTTTTGCAAAGGATCGAAGGAAACTGTCCGCGTACGGGAAATGGGAATTGCAGAATTACCACTTTGAGGATACAACCGTTGATCTACTAACATTTTATGGAAGTGTGGAACCAATTGTAGAAACCTATGCAGGAACCCCCTTTTTATAAGCTTAATGGAAAGGCTGATTTCAGATATGCCTATGAGAGAGGGAAAGAAAGCATGAATACAATAAACAACGGGCACATGTGCGTGTTTGATTTGGAAGTGTACAAAGTTAAAGGTTTGAACAAATTCAATTCTTTTTTTAAAACGGCTATTTATTGTTTAAGTTTTGAAGCTCAAGTTTTTTCACCATTCATTAATTTGTTCTGATGTTTGAAGCATTTTAAAGTTTGATATTATTATTGGTCTTGCTATGAAATCTCTAAACTTGATACATTTTAATTTATGAAGCTATCTCTTACATGATTTCTTGTATTTTCCTTCTCGTATTTCATTCAGATTTCAATCTGAATAGTTCTCCCAGGAACAAAAAAAAAAAAAAAAAAAAAACACAAGGACAGGAGAAGTAAAAATTCAAATTCGAGAGAGATCATAAAAACTAGTACTTTGAACTTGTCTGAAGTAAATCAAAATCCTTTCTGTTTTCTTTTTCAGATGTTACAGTCGGTAAAAGTTTACATTGTCCAAATCTATCCAGTAAAGCATGGAGAGATCCTCCATTCTGGGATGAACAGGTAAAATTATCAAATCACCATTTTTAGATCAACATAGCCAAAGGCTTAAGTGAGCTTTTCTGATCACATTTAGTCCGGCGTCCGTCCGTCCGTTTAGCTTTCTGTCTGTCCGTCTGCCTGTAAATTTTTTAACCACACTTGCCGCGAAGTATTCACTGGTAAATTTAATGCCATTTTCGCAAAAACCAGTGGGCCAAGAAAGATGAAACTTCTATGACAACATACTCAGACAGTGTAGATTCAAGTTTCGTCAAATCATGATCTCCGGGTTACGGCGGGGCTGCAATAGACGATCAAAGATTTACATAGGAATATATAGAAAAGTCTTTAGAAAACTTCTTCTCAAGAACCACTGGGCAAGGAAATATGAAGTTTTTATGAAAACATCCATAGGTAGTATAAATTTTATTTCAAATCATGACCCCTTGGGTAGGGTGGGGCCACAGTTGAAGATCAACGTTTTAATTAGGTATACCGTAAGAGGGTTGGTGGTAATAATGAACTCAAAACGACTGCTAGGGCTCGTACTTTTTATTAAATAGTAGAAGCAGAAATATTGCCAATTCTAGGGAGATTCTGACAAGCTCCACTCATCATGAAAATAATGACTGGGAGTCCAGATAAGATGATAACAGAAGATGAAGAGAGTCTCAGTAAGAATTAGATCAAATTCTCTCACAACCAGAATCAATAACCTCTCTGATAAATATCTGGACAAAGAATAACCAGAAAGACCAAGAACATTTGGAGGGAATTTGACAAACCAATAAAACGCAAGAACACAAAACTAAAACCCAACAGAAACAAATGACTTATAGGATTTATGGCCTGAACCTTAATTATAACCATAAAGGCAAATACATGTAACAGGGTAGCACTGTATGTGACACCTGAATGACCATACATTTATCTAATAAGCTGAAATAAAAAAATACATTATACAAAGAGAATACAAAATAATTTGATTTTTATTAATTAATAAGAAATTAATAAATATATCATCACTCTTTCAGTACTAGTACAGTAAATCTCAATTATAACGAAATCGCTGGGAGCTATGAAACTACATCGCTATAAACGTAATTCGTTGTATCCGTATAAGTAATTCGTTAAATTTCAATAGCTAGGGATCTCAGATAAATAGAAACAGACTCATTAGAAGTTGGGATGAACTTCTGTATTGTAGAAACCTGCTTTAAAAGAACATATATTAGTTTATTTGACATATGCAAACAAAAACATAGCATACCATGAATATGGCCGGGGCATATAGTGTTTGACATGTCCGTTTCCGTCCTTCTGTCCTTCTTCCTTCTGTCCTTGCGTCTGCTCTTCCGTCATACTTTGCGGTTAGCTTTGTTCAAAACTAAGTTTCAAAGAAACTATCCAAGATATTTTAATCAAACTTTATATGCTGATAGATATTGATGAGAGCTGGAAGACTCTGGGTTATCTGAAGTGAATATCTTATTAGTAGGTCAAATTGGAGCAGGAAAATCCAGTTTTTTCAATACAGTGAACTCAATATTCCGAGGGGAAGTGACAGCTCGGGCATGCGCAGGAAACTCACAACATAGTCTTACTACAGTTGTAAGTAATGTTTCACTCTTTATGCTCTTGAGAGTGTTTTTATAAATTATTTAAAGTGTGAAACGGATTTTTTGTGAAACTAATTTAATAAAGAAACATTTTTTTTTAATAACTGATGAAATTCTTTTCTAAGTTTATTCTTACACGACCGAAGAAGTCAGATTTTTTATAACGTTCATCTTTGTTTGTCTGATGAAATGTTTAGAAAAGGTTGCCAGTATTAGAAAAAGATTTATAATTAAGATAAGTATAGAAAGAAATATATACTTCAAACTAAAATACTTTATAAAGTGAATTGTACAATGCTTTTCATTTTGCAATTAGTATCGAAAATATCGAATTCAAAACCCGGAAAGTTGTGGGTATTTAAACTTCCGCCTCTGTGATACACGTGGAATTGAGGACGATATGTGCATCAAACATCAGGATATGGTATCCTTATTAGACGGACAACTCCCTGATCAGCACAAGGTATTAAATGTAGCTAATCATGTATTATCTGTATTAGTATTTCATACAATGTAAAACTGATCAACTAAGACTCGACACTTTAGAAAAACACACAATTAACAAAAATCGATATACAGTCTTAAAGTACAAAAATTAGTTTTGACTTCCACATTTATACGAAATAATCCTTAAGCGAAATCAAATCCACAACGTCGGTTTCATTCATGTAATACTGAACACATGTTGAGCATACTTTCTGATCTGGGAACGAATCTGAAGCTATCGATTAATTTTTTTTTCGTTTCAAGTCGCTAATCAGTATATTAATTATTAAGTTAATTTGCTTGATTATAAAGTACAATGTATTTTTATACTCTTTAATTCTTAGTTCAATCCTGCGGCACATGCTACAGAAAAGGATCCTGGTTTTAAGGCCAAACCTACATTTAAAGATAAAATACATTGTGTAGCTTTTGTATTGGATTCAAGTTCAATTGATGTAATTCAAGAATCAGTCTCGCAGAAACTGGCAGAATTTCATTCTCTTATGATTGAAAGAGGTATTACATTAATTTTATCAAATTAATTTAAATGATGCTAAACAAGTTTAGAACTCAGCTTTGAAAATTAGGAGTGTAGATTTCTTGGTAACATGACATTCTTCATTTCATTTGAAGAGAAGTAACTTTCTTTTATCCAAGAGTATAAAATATTGATATATTATATATGAATTCTTTTTAAGTGCGGTTTTTAGATGTTCCATAGATATATGCACGTGCAGTTATGACACAGAGTGTCATATAAGTTATGAAAACTAATAAACCAACGAACCTCTTTTTTTATTCTAATCTTTAAAAAACACTATTTAGTATTTACCACAGGAATAAATTCTCTTCATTATTTTGCTTTTTATTTATAGTAAATGTCAAGGTGTAAACGATTTTTGAATTGAATTGTAGAAATAAGCTATTTGAGTTCTTGTAATTATGTTAGATACCTTGCTCGAACAAAAAATTGATAATCAGTAACATATTGGATTCACTGTTAATTGAGGGTGTCTTATTTTAGGAATTCCACAAATAGTCTACTTGACAAAGTTGGATAAAATCTGTCCATTTGTGGATGAAGACATTCGCAGAATATTCAGCAGTGAGGCGTGCAAACAAGCTGTTGACAAAGCAGCTGAGGTCATAGGACTTCCACGCTCTCATGTATTCCCCGTCAAGAATTATGAAAAAGAAACCCAGCGGCAAATTTCAGTTGATATTTTGGCGCTATCAGCTGTCAGACAGACGCTTGTTTATGCAGACGACTATCTCGAGGATCAGTTCGAACTCTCACAAACTGAAGAGCAACTTCAGCTTCTCAAGCTGTTCGAGTACCTGTATCACATTTTAAAAATATTCTTCATATTTTGATAAACAAAGGCCTTAGAACAAAGAGGCAGGTTTACCCCTCCCCTTATTTTAAAAGGTGCACATATTGCCTACATTGAAAATTGAGGGAATAAATTTTGACTAATTAGTTACCGTCGTAACTCTTCTCGTACATTTAAATATTTCTAATTCTTCTACAGAATTTCTAACAGAAATAAAATTCAGTCGACATTTAAATGATTGGGGATCTCTGCAATTAGGTCCATACAAAGCTGATCATTTAAGCACCTCATTTGCCACTGAACTAAATCACAAGCAATAACGAGTCAGTGGGTCTATTGTTGAAAAAGGAAAAAAAGAGCAACTTCGGACAAGATTGTAATACCGTTTATCAGGTTTTTTCGCAGAGATCATTTTTTTTGCATTTTTTGCGACCATTGTTAATTCGCAAAATGTAAATCACACAGAAATTATACCAACTATACTGTGACATAATTATAACATTACCATTTAAAACAAAAAAAAATCTTCAATCGTAAAAAAATAACTTAAGCAAAATATAAACTGTACTAAATTACCCCTTTTTCGCAAAATTTCCAACACGCGGAAAGAAAACGGATATACGGTAAGATTCCAAAAAGCCATGCATTGTAAAATTCGCTTATGATAGAAAAAGAAGTTTATAGCAAAATAGTGAACAAAAATACAAGTTGTATTTATTTCAGCTCGCAGTAAGGTGATACTTCAGATTGTTATGATTTACGATTTAACTACCGGAAATGTTCTCAACATCTATAACCCTACTTCCAAATTTAAGATTAAGGAACCAACGGATTGAGTTAGAATTACCGTTTTGTATCTTACAACAAACATGTACGTAGTGGCTAAAAGAATAATTCATCTAAGGATCTACACTGCTTTGGATCCTGAATCAATAGTGACCAATTTATTGTTAATAGAGCAGGTCTTATTCTGAAGTAACAATATAGGTAATACCTGACGTGCTTAGAATGCTGAATGTGACTACATTATCCTGATTAATGACCGAGTACCCAGTAAAAGGAATTAGACATAGGTGAAAATTTCCATCGCCTGTAAAATGTTTATCAATAATTGCATTAAACTCTTTTAAAACAACAGTTTCGGAAATCAATGTTAAAAATAGTTTGCAATAGAGATGCTAGACCCTCCCCAACATTAAAATAAAAAAAATATTTGGACATCATCTAAGAAATCTTTTATGATTCGGATGTAAAGTTAAGATTCATATATAGAGTTTGATTTTGCAATAAAGACACATTTATTAATCTGATGCATATGAAGAGAGTTGCTTTAAAATGCCGTGTTTTTACTATATCCTCAATTCAAGTTGCAGGATACAACTTGTTGGCTAATTTCCAAAGTACTTTTAAAACAAAACAAAGTACTTTTAAACACTTCTTTTTACCAACCTTGCATGAACATTGTATTTAAAGATAAATACTTCACATCTTTTTTTCAGTTTATTATGGGCGTTGCCTGTTGCTCTCTCTCTTTGTTGTAAAGGAAATTCATCTCTGTTTTTTGAAGGCTATTCTTCCAAAGTGCTGCAATTTAAACTTTATAGTGATTGGTTTTCAGAAATTGTTATAAAATACGATCGATCGTTTTAAAATACAACGTACTTGCAAGAAGTACCAATAAATGAAATGTTTGCATGGTTTTTTAGCATTTCACTTTTCCTAACGTGGATGCTCTTGATTCGGTCAAAATGCTATAGGATACTTATGAAAATTCTATTAATAATAAAGTATTGTGTTATTAACGTCGTCATCATTAGTACGATTTTAATATTAATTTAGAAATATTTAAAAAATTGTCTAACTTTTGATTTGTAAAAAATAACAAACTACAATGTAGTTTTATTGTTTCTTCATTGAATTGTCAATATATTTTCATTAAAGCTGCAAAAAATGCTTCTTTATTTATTTTTTACTGATTTGTTTTTGGAGTTCTCCTCTCCAAAGCATTCGAATCTTGCAGCTCCGTCAAGTCGTACTTTGAATAAATATAAGGACATTTTGATTAGAAATTTTCATAATTTATATAAAGATATAGAATAAAAAATGTTAATGTTTCCTTTATGAAAAATATTAAGGTGCAAGGCCGTTAGGTAATTATAGAAGCAAAGGTACATGTAAGTCACCGTGTGATCTGAATGTCAATGTGAATATTAGTTTATTCACCATACTCTTGAAAAGTTCAATGGTTTGAGCACCTGCAAGTTACGCTCGAAAATCTATGCTTAGGTCTTAGTTGATCGTAAGGCCATTAGAGTGAAATCAGAGACTTTTCATAATGCTCATAATTTTCTTTGATTTCGAGGTGTGGAGCACTGCGAATTCATAACAACCAATAAATGTAAACTTTTCATATATTATTTCTAGATATTATACTACAGCGAAATCAAATATGCACAGGTCAATATTTTCCCTCAAACTTAGAAAATCTGAACCAACGAGAATATGTGATTTTACAGAATTTACAGTCTAAATTGTCGAAGGATTTCCTCTTATTTCCGATTATGACAAGGATCACACAACTAATGCCACTGTCGGCTGGTGATGCTCACTCCGCAATGGCACCCGATCTCACTCTGAAGCTTAAGAGGCCTGTGTTTGCTCTGCTCCAAGCTTCGTATTGTTATTTGGACTTTTGAGCTTGAATACTGTTTGTTATTTAAGACGTAATTTATGGCAGAATGTCACAATGTTAATAGGCGTGGCGATATCAGTCAATGTCATAGCTCAGAGGAAAAAATGTTGCTATGATCAACTAGAAGCCAGCAGTTTAAGCAAAGAATCAAACATGACTTTTGAAGTTAAACATGGGCTAATTTGAGAAATAAGTCACGATTTTTTCACCACATGTGCAACAAATATGATGCATATTTGTATTTAAAAAAACATAGATATAAGAAAATGAAGGAATAAAGCAAGTAGTATAATTGAACTTCATGCTTATACATATTACGTGTTCAGATAACAAACTAACGTATCAAAGGTAAGTGGGAAATCCAATATTCTGTTTTTGATTTCATTCTTTAGATTATATCATAAAATTTTCAATTAATTTCTTTATTGATTTTTGGCAACATTCAAAATACATTAGAAGTATTCAGCTAAAAAAATTTAAAAATTTTTAAAGTGTACATTCTTTGTCAAAATGTACACTACATTTCTTTTTTATTCTTTTTATTGTCAAGATATTAAATCTCCCAGTCAGCCCAAGCATTAAAACATTTACTGAACACAAAGATTAATAAATCAAACAATTTTTTAATAATCGCCAATAAAAAAATGAAAGATAGAAAAATAAATAAAATAAAATTGTAAATTTTTTGTCCTATGTACAGAAGATATTATTTTGAAGATTTTAATTATTATTTTATTTTATTACATTATTTTTGTTTTTTTAATATTTTGAACCGGATTTAACGTTAAAATCTAAACAATCAATAAAAACTCTAAAAAATGTATCGTGTTATTTTGGTCTTTTTGTTCTTATTTTGACCTTTCACTTTTGAAAACAATTTTGCCGAGTTTTCATTTTGCTAAGACACTTTTCTGTGTAAGAAATGATATTGTTTTATTTGAATTCGCTTTGTCCTAACTTGCCTTAAAATACAATAAAGTCAAGATCACATGTAGAAGAAATTCTTAAATTTGACAAATTATTTGTCTATCATAAAGTTATATTTACATTCGCGTTAATCTGACATCACAATGAGGCTGCAACGATGTTAGTAAAAATGCAACGATATAGGGCAACGAGAAATTCAAATATTAAGCATAATTTAGTTGCTTCCAAATATGTAAAATGTAAATATAAGGAACGTGTTTAAGCATAGTGTTAACTAGTGTGACAACAGCAAATATACCTCAACCAACGGACCCATGTGTGACTGTGAAGAATTCCCTTTTACTTGCCTCACAATTCGTTAAACAACTACAGGGTACTTGCAATGAAAATTTAACAATTGGAGGGAAACCGGAAATGCCAAATTACATAGAATGGGCTTTAAAAGAAGATATGAGAGAATGGGAAGAATTGGTGTCATTGCGTGGTTTAGTACAGAGCTGTAGAAAAGGTTAAATGAATTTTGTTTTCGTGTGACTTTTGATTGCATATCGTGCATGTCCAATCACGTATATGTATCATTTATGAGTCCTTTAAGTAAAAAAAAAAAACACTAATTAAAGTGAAATTACTATTTTATTATTAGTACAAAGCAATTCAACAAGGTGTTTGCAAAATTAATTCACATATATAATAAAACATATTAATAATATATTTTTAAATACAAGTATTCTTAATATTTTTATGCAAGTCCTAGATCCTCAGACTTTCCATAAATTGTCAGTTAAGTGAAATGTTTTCTTTATTCGGAGTTTGAATTTTAAAAAGTTATATAGATGATGTAAAACGTATGATCAAATCTACAAAACATCAATGAACCAAATATATCATTGTGTTTGAAATATTAATTGACCATGGTCACAAAGCAAAATTTTTTTAAATGAAAAATAGAATTTTTTGTAAACACCTCCTTCTAATTTCATATTGCCATTTATCATTAAAAGTTATTTCTTACGTGAACGACATTGAATTTAAGTGTGAACAATTCTATTTTATGTTAACTAAATCATGAACGTATTTTTCAGCAATAGTTATATATGTTAAACACTATCTTGACCGATTATCCTTAAAAAGGTTACATTGTACCTATAAAATTGACATTGTTGTACAAGTAGCATATTTATTGTCAAATTTTTATCATGTCTTATTTTTTGTTCCAACAGTCCTTCAATGAGTTTAATTTTAAGAACATAATTATATATGATTTATTTTATATGTCCTACGTATTCGTTTAACTAATTTTCAACCACATCGGAGTAATTTATTTCATAGTTGGTTTTATTTTATTTAAATTGCATCCATTAAAT
>NW_026927947.1:20000-31302 GCF_032062105.1 Saccostrea cuccullata | reverse complement strand
ACTATTGAATATGCTCAATGAACACGATTGCATTTCAAAAGTATATTTTCAAACCATTATAAATTCAGTATATTGAGGAACTACTCGTCCATTTAGCAGCAATGGTTAGAATCAACGTCATTTTACGTAAATGACGTCATAATAACAAGTACGTATAAGCCAAACCTTGAGAAAACGTTCTGAGTTGATAGATTACCAGTAACTGATTGTTTAATTCCGTGATTTAATATTGTCAAGCTTATTTATTTTATTTTGTTGCGTATGAAGACATTGCTTATGTAATATTTTCTAAAGAACAAATTAAAATTTATTTCCTGTTTCGTTTTGTTTCCTGTGTTCGATGTTTTCTTTTTTCGTAAGTTTCCTAAATGCAGATACATGTATTACATGCTGCTATTCCACTAAAAGCACCTAATAATTAAACATATTGAAAAGATAACCAAAGTTAATAAGTTCAAATGTTTGATTTTGCTTTCATTGTACATGTATTCCGAAATTTTAACTTTAATCAATATTCATTTTTATTTGTTCCGTATTGACTTTATTTATTACATATCGGTATAACTTTAAATATTTCAATGACTTTATCAACAAGACACATGAATTTGATGTATTACAGTGAAAGCTAGGGGGTAATCATGATCAGTTTGATATGATCATTCTTCTTCCAGAATTTTAATGGAAATAATGACGCAAATTATTAAAATCTCTAATAAGTAAATATACATGTACGGCGAATGAATGCAATTATTGTATGCCATTCTATTTTCGAAAAAGATTGTTAATCTATTTTTGTTTTGTTTTTATTTTGTTATAAGGCTATTGATCTTTCTATTTTCATCAGGATATATCCTAAATATATTCCTTGCACTAGATAAGTGTGTCAATTTGACCGGAAGTACGGATTATTTAGATTTTTGCAATGGAAGTAAAAATTGCACCTCCCTCTGATGATGACTATGTTACGACTTACGGCTGTCTATGTTTAGCGGCGTAACATTGTGGGGCTCTTTAATCTGAATGTTGAACGAAAGACAACAGGATATAATTTGTTTTTAATATTTTATTAGATTTTATTCAATAAACATACAAAAATACTCTTCTTTGGCTCTGCGGTCCTCACCTGAAATAAAAACAAACCAACCACCCTCTCCAACAAATGTTAATTTATAAACCACCCTTAAACAAACCCTTTAATGAATGTAAATAGACCTAATGCCTTTAGGTCTTGAATAAAGTTCCAAGTAGTGATTTTTTCACTTGGTGAGTATAAATATAAAATGTCAGGTTATAGCAAACAACTAATTGTATAGGGACAAAAAGTTATGCTAATATCTCAGTACAATGCATCTAGCATTTGTTAATATTCAAAGGTTATAGCAAACAACTAATTGTATAGGGACAAAAAGCTATGCTAACATCTCAACAAAACAAAATACAATGCACCATGCATTTGTTTGTTGTTAGTAATAATGTCAGGAATTATAAATATCAAGTTCAGGTCACTTCTTGTGCCTTAGTAAAAATTATTCAACAATAAACAATAACGAGTCCAGATCACTACTTGTGTCTGAATAAAACTCATTAAAATAAAGCAATCAAGTGTTGCTAACGAGTCAATACCAACTGAGGGATAATTACCCATCTAAATTCTTCAGGGCCCTGCTCTTGTAAGGTCATCGTTATCTGACTAGATTTGGCGACCGCACAGTGAGTGAGACAGCAGACGTCTGACCGTCAGAGCCCGGGGAGCTCGTATATAAAGCCTTTACACCCATTATGACGTATATTGCATGAGATTTGGCGCCATAACTTCAAATAGCCGGAAAGCTTCGGATGCATTTAACTATTATACGCATCCGAGGTGTTCCGAATGTACTTTACATCTTTTGCCGCTTAGTATGAAAAAGCAGAGTGTAATTGTAAGGTTTTTACTCTAATTATCAGTGAATGGATTTATTAATTACCCCAATTATCAAAGGTAAGAATATTTAGTATTATATAAAAGCATTTGTAGACCAGTGAATGGTTTATTTACTTTCCGTATTCCTCAAAACTGGAGGAAATTCGGTACCTGGTGAACAATGCACATAATTAATTTCAAATAACTCTAATAAATAATAACAGGTATGCAAGAATAAATATCAATACATCTCATTCATTCAATCATCCATCGAATCATCATTTTAATGACTTATATAACAAGAAACATCTTGTTTACTTATGCATAACAATAGTGGAGAATGTCAAATTCGTAACACGGGAGGGGATCCAGTTTGGGTGTTCTACCCCAACCCCAAACCTGGCCTATCGAGAAAACTTTTTAAGAATTGGGCAGGCCCTTATGTGGTCACAAAAAGAATAAATGATGTTCTTTACAAGGTCAAAAAGTCTCCCAAACACAAAGGAGATATATTGCACCACAACAGGTTAAAGCTGTATGTGGGTGAGAATAAACCTAAGTGGTTTCAGAAGTAAATGCTGAATAACTAACATAGCTTGTTTTGCATGGAATTTTGTTTTCTTTAATAGACATTGTTGAAATTGAGGAGATTATTTGTGTTATGTTTTTATGAAAAAAAAAAGAAAAAAAAAATTTTTGATGATCTGACAACACTTTATCTATATCTTATTATACACTAGTAGTCTAGTACAGGCATATTGTGTATTCTGCTTTGTGCATTCTAAAAAACAAACATTCATGTAAATTTTAATACATTACAGGTGCAAAAATTCAAATGCACATTGTGTGATGGACGAGAGTTCGCACAGCAACACCAAGCAGAACAACATCTAACTGTCACCCATTCGGGATTCGGTTTCCAGTGTTCGGTGTGCAAGTACATTTTATCCAGAAAAAATCAGAAACACAACTGCGAAGGCTACGTGGCATTATCTGTCAAGAAATCCGCAATGACATTCAATGAAGCTGAAAAGAGAGAGTTTGCAGAGTTCCAAAGAAACTGCTACAGGTTTGTTGAACCTTTCATGAAGAAAATATCCCCAAATATGTATAAAGGGTACACAGGAAAGAGGACAATCAGAGTTAACCACGAAGAGCCCCTGCCGAAGCGACAAAAGCCGGCGTCGAAGCAACAAAATGTGTCTGAACCAACTGGTGTGACAAGAACTGTTGTAACAAAGGCAACGGAAGCTACACTTCCATCAGCCGAAGTTCCAGCCGTAACATCTATTCCACAGACCAGAGCTCTATCGACACCACCTGAAAAACAGGCTCCACAAAAGGATAGGACAGTCAGCAAAAGGCTTTTTGATGATACATCATCCTCGTCGTCCTCCAGCCACTCTTCCTCCAAAAGGTCATCGACAAATTCCTTGGAGAGCCCTGATATCTCAGTGCGTGGAGCAGAACCGAGAGTTTCGAAGAACCCTGCAGCTCTGGAGTACGAAGTGGCTGACCTTCCGGCACCGACATATAACCCGACAGACAAAAGGGAAATAATGATAAAGAGCCTGGAAATACAACAGAAAGAAAGAATAGTGTTGAACGTCGGAGGTAGACGATTTGAGACAAGTAAACAAACCATGCAAGCAGACCCGAGCTCTATATTATCGGCCATGGTGGCAAAAGACCTTTGTGCAACAAACAACGACACAAAAACATTTTTCCTAGATAGGAACCCCCGTTATTTCGACTTCATACTAGATTACCTCAGATCGGCGACGTACAACTCCAAGGTCCTCCCATTTGATAAGTCCATCCTCCGGCAAATCCATGTGGAGGCAGCATACTATGGATTAACAGGGCTTGTTCATGCCGTTGAGGAGAGAGCTAAGGGAAAGGATGTTCCTTCTCAGCCTGTCCTGTGGGATGACTAACTGGAGTCATTCATTATATTCTACAATGAACACATTTTTTTTTTTACATGTGCATCCACTGTTGGACTGAAGTGATGCCCACAACTGTTCATGTGTTCATTTACATGTACATAGTATTGGTTATATTTTTTTTTAAAGGAATCTGATAGTTTCTTATAATTCACAAAAGATGAAATTTTGTTTTATGACTTAGAGATGTTTACTAACTGAATTCATACATGAGATTCTTGTATCTTGTTGAATGGACATTGTTGACATTGTAAAAACTGCATATATTGATTTATTTACAATGATTGACATTAGTTACGCACAAATGAAATTGTTGAACTTACATTACGACTTCTTTTTCTTTTTGTGCTCGTCATGATATTGAGAGTTCTTCAGAAGAACAAGTATCCTATTAAAAATTAGAATAAAATAAAATAAATATGGATCAGCAATGAAAAGATTAACCTACTACGTATTGGTAATTCACAAAACGTTTGATCAACGTAAATTTGAATTTGAACTGCGCAGTTGTTGTTTTCACGAAAATGCTGCAAAGCTACTCAAAAATAACTCCGCCTACAGTCAGATCAAATCGAAAATATAATGAATATTCACATTTTACTTACTGAAAGTTGCATTTCGTCCATTTTTGCAAGTATTTTTTGGACGAACTTTATGAAAACTCAGTGGCGCTTCTTTTCTCTGCACGAGGATTTGACGTCACACCTTTTGATAAGTCGTACTAATAAATGTCACGAAATCTACTTTCGTTTTCGAAATACGACAAGTGCGTCGTGTTTATGAAAATTTAGTATTTTAGACTGAAAGTTAAATGATTTTATATATTTGTTTGTGTTTAATATAATTTAAAGTTTGCTTATGATAAAGTGGACTTACAGTTTAACTTGGATGTCCCGAAGACGGCATTCTGAGATAATTAGTTGGTCGGGATATCAAGGTTTTGATTCATTGAACATTAATTTAGATTGTTACAAAGTATATTTTTATAGACATTCGAGGACGAATGTTAAATAGAGAAGGGGGCCGTGTTACGAATTTGACATTCTCCACTATTGTTATGCATAAGTAAACAAGATTTTTCTTGTTATATAAGTCATTAAAATGATGATTCGATGGATGATTGAATGAATGAGATGTATTGATATTTATTCTTGCATACCTGTTATTATTTATTAGAGTTATTTGAAATTAATTATGTGCATTGTTCACCAGGTACCGAATTTCCTCCACGTTTTGAGGAATACGGAAAGTAAATAAACCATTCACTGGTCTACAAATGCTTTTATATAATACTAAATATTCTTACCTTTGATAATTGGGATAATTAATAAATCCATTCACTGATAATTAGAGTAAAAACCTTACAATTACACTCTGCTTTTTCATACTAAGCGGCAAAAGATGTAAAGTACATTCGGAACACCTCGGATGCGTATAATAGTTAAATGCATCCGAAGCTTTCCGGCTATTTGAAGTTATGGCGCCAAATCTCATGCAATATACGTCATAATGGGTGTAAAGGCTTTATATACGAGCTCCCCGGGCTCTGACAGTCAGACGTCTGCTGTCTCACTCACTGTGCGGTCGCCAAATCTGTTAAGATAACGATGACTTTACAAGAACAAGGCTCAGAGGAGTTTAGATGGGTAATTATCCCTCAGTTTGTATTGACTTGTTAGCAACACTTGATTGCTTTATTAGTTTAATGAGTTTTATTCAGACACAAGTAGTGATCTGGACTCGTTATTGTTTATTGTTGAATAATATTTACTAAGGCACAAGAAGTGACCTGAACGTGATATTTATAACTCCTGACATTATTATTAACAACAAACTAACAAATGCATGGTGCATTGTATTTTGTTTTGTTGAGATGTTAGCATAGCTTTTTGTCCCTATACAATTAGTTGTTTGCTATAACCTTTGAATATTAACAAATGCTAGATGCATTGTACTGAGATATTAGCATAACTTTTTGTCCCTATACAATTAGTTGTTTGCTATAACCTGACATTTTATATTTATACTCACCAAGTGAAAAAATCACTACTTGGAACTTTATTCAAGACCTAAAGGCATTAGGTCTATTTACATTCATTAAAGGGTTTGTTTAAGGGTGGTTTATAAATTAACATTTGTTGGAGAGGGTGGTTGGTTTGTTTTTATTTCAGGTGAGGACCGCAGAGCCAAAGAAGAGTATTTTTGTATGTTTATTGAATAAAATCTAATAAAATATTAAAAACAAATTATATCCTGTTGTCTTTTGTTCAACATTCAGATTAAAGAGCCCCACAATGTTACGCCGCTAAACATAGACAGCCGTAAGTCGTAACAACTATAAAAATTAAATCAAGGCGTGTACAAATTACAAAGCGTTGTTATAAATATATTTTTTTATTTTTCCCTTTGAATTAATGCTAATCATGCATCAGGTAAATGATATTTTGGGGAGTGGGGACTAGGTAAATATAAAACAATTATTGAAAATCTATTTAAAACTGCAGTAGAAACTTGCCTAAAGCGCATATTGGGGAAAGGGGGGGAAGGTGGGGGGGGGGGAGAAAATGAAAAACAAGAAGCAAAAAAAAATATATTGAAGGTGATAATTTTGATAATTCTCACTATAGTTTTCGGCTTAAAAAACAAACAAAACACGGCAAGGAGACAGATGTCTTTGAGTTTTAAAAAAAATAAACTAAATACATGTATTTTATCATACATTTAGCAAATGACTATTTCTTTTAAAAAAATGGATGAAACTCGATCCATCCCCACCCCAACCTCAATCCGTTAGAGTACGTACGCGCTACGAAATATGCGATTTTTCTAAATATCGACCTTTTCCTTATTAACTCGTTTGAGTTCCATTTACATTACATGTACATGTGTGTTGTTGTTCCTTTGAACACTTTATACATCATAGACAAATACAGCCACATAGCATCGTTTTTGAAAGTGGGGGCAGGGGGGCAGAGAAGATTTATTTTTGATTTACCTAAAAAAGTTGAAAAGCAAAAAAAAAAAAAAAAGAAAAAGCGGGGGGGGGGGGGGGGGTATTGCAAAGTAAAAAATTGTTTTTGTGGGCGGGGGATGGGGGCAATGGCCAACTTTTTTTTCAATGTCAACTTATTTCAGTACCAATTTTTTAGCATTCAATACTACATTTAACTGATCTCAATTTCCTGTAATATACAATTGGGGGGGGGGGCAACCAACCTTTCAATCAACATCTCCCCTCCCCCCCCCCCCCCCGTTGTTGCTACGTGCCTGAAATACAACTTCAGAGAGAGAGAGAGAGAGAGAGAGAGAGAGAGAGAGAGAGAGAGAGAGAGAGAGAGAGAGAGAGAGAGATAAAAACACAGTTACTAAAATAGCGATTTAGTTTGAATCGTTTAAAATACATTATTATAATGCTTTAAACTTATTGATCGATGATTGACTTTTTCAGTAATTCTCAAGTGTTGATTTTCTCAGTTAAATTAGTATGGTATAAAGTGACCAAGCATTTTTTCTTGGTGGGTTTTTTTTTCTTTAATTCAGGGGGGATGTTAAATCTGAATTTATTAAATAACTGTTCATGTTTTTATTTTAGCTGCAATAATGTAGCCCTCTCCGATATTTTTTATCTGATATTTTTTGGAGAGCCCCACCCCCCAAAAAAGGGAGGAGGCTACATTATTGCAGCTATACTGTTTTATAAAACCACAAATCCTTTTTAATTAATTTTACCATGAATATTTTTAAGATACAACATACGAAAAAATGTGGAATTTTGTGACTATGGTGAGTTTACGTACATGTACCGGTATGTTTAAAATAATTATATTAAATCATAATACGACCGGTATATTTAATAAAGATTTTGATAACGACAGATATTCGGACACTCGGAATGGGATTGAGCCGTGAAGAAGTGGGTCTAAAAAAATTATACACTGTTTATTTTTTCTTTCCTATTGAAAAATCGCTGGTGTTAATGAAAAATATATTAAAAGATAAATGGGCTTCGTTTGAGTATTGCAATTTGATAATAAATCAACAGGAACGGACTGCAGGTAACGTGGGATGTTAAGTTTAAAACTATATATGTACGATTCTTGAGGTGAGTTTGGGGGGGGGGGAGGGTGTCCTTCATTTCTTAAATCTTGTGATGTGTAAGATTTTGAATACCGTATGTACTCGCCTATAAGTCGGTATATTGGGAGTTAAATTTTGGTCCAAAACTCTATGTCCGACTTATAGGCGAGTCATAAGGAGACTTTTTTCTGGACTGTGACATTGAGGAACAAAGTCTGGATTACATATAAACATACATGCATTCAAAGATGATACATAAATTAGAAATATTTACTTACTTTTGTTGTATTATTTTTTATCTCAAGCGTGCATTGCTTATTTGTTTAATGATTCAAAATTAAATATTGGCATCATAGGCGAGTATATACGGTATACAACACAAGATATTGAATATACATCACAAGATTTTGAATATTTATCACAAGATTTTGAACATACATCACAAGATTATAGAATACACACTGTCATCACAAGATGTCGAACATATATTACAAGATATTGCACATACATAACAAGATTATAGAACGTACTTCACAAGATTTTGAATAAACATTACAAGATTTTGAATATACATCACAAGATTATCGAATTAAATCACAAGATTATCGAATATACACCAAAAGATTTTGCATATACATCACAAGATTTTGACTATACATGTACATAAAAAAATTTAGATCATATATCAAAAGATTTCGATCATATATCAGAAGATTTTGAATATACATCACAAGACGATTTTGAATGTACATCACAAGACGATTTTGAATATACATCACAAGATGATTTTGAATATACATCAAAAGATTATCGAAAAAAGTAAAGTCTTAAAGGCCAAAGTAGTATGCACTTCTTTTTTATATCAAGTTCAAGTAATTTTATATTTTAAGAGTTTTCAAATTATTTTTCATGATAAAATCAATCTAAGAATTTTTTCATTTAAGTTTCGCCAATGTATGAATAGAATATGATGCAATCTTTAAAAAGTTCAAATTCGTTGCGATGCATATACGTACTTGTACAATATGCTGACTGGTGTTCTCAAAACATAAAAAATTAATGCAATGTTTATTTTTAAAATTATAGAAATTCGTAATCCTTGCCGAATTTCGATTATCATTAGTGTTAACAATATTATTGAACTTTTCCGAGAACCACTTAAACAATCGACAGCTTACATTGAAATTAATACCTGCGATATCTACATAGGTACAGAATTGAGAAAAAGATAAGAAAACTTTATCAAAACTAGAGGTACTGTGAGCAATGAGCTCAATAAATGATACCCCCCGCCTCCCATATGAATATAATGGCAGTGTTCATGTTTTGCTCTGGAAAATCCAAAATATATCTCAGATCAAAAAGTAAAATAGGAGGTGCACAATGACAATATGTAATGAAGATTCTGCGAAAGTTTCATTAAATTTCCTTCAGTGGTATGAGAGGAGTTGCGGATAAGAGATGGGTACCCCAAAGCGTAACAGACGGACAGACGAACGTACAGACGGACGGACGGAAATACCGATTACTATATACCCTCCCACTTTTCAAGCGGGAGGTATAATAATTATTATGGTTATAAGTATATGGTGTTCAACCACAGGCACCTGAAGTGTAGACAGAGTCCTCCTCCCAATTTATTTTGAGAAAAAAAAATAAAGGAAAAACTAGAGATACTGTGAGCAATGAGCTCACTAAATGATACCCCCCGCCTCCCATAATGTCGATGTGTTGCTTTATATTGTTTTACGGTAATGTGTAAAGAGGAATAACTCGTCCCGTCAAATGTTATCCAGAAGCTTCTATTATGTGACGTCATAGGTAAACAAAAAATGGCAATGTCCATGTTTTGCTCTGGGAAACCTAAAATACGTGTTGAATAAAAAAGTAAAATAGGAGGTGCACAATGGCAATATGTAATGAAGATTCTGTGAAAGTTTCATTCAATTTCACTCAGTAGTATAAGAGGAGTTGCGGATAAGAGAAAAAGCGTAACAGACGGACGGACGGACGGACGGACGGACAGACGGACGGACGGAAATCCCGATCACTATATACCCTCCCGCTTTTCAAGCGGGGGGTATAATAACTGTTTAAGACTATAAAAAAATTAAAAGTTCACCATCAATCACATCTATATCTGTATATGTATTTCTATGCAAGCAATACCGTTTCATTGTTGAGTTAGCAGAGTTTTGACGCTGTTTACGGAGATAATAGAAAACAAAGACATGCATGCCATGTTACAACGCACTTTAAAAAATTACGCACTTTGAAAAAAATTTCAAAGTGCGTGAAATTTTGGGACCAAGCTAACGCACTTTGAAAAAAATATTTTTTTTTCAAAGTGCGTTAATATCGACCATATTAACGCACTTTGAAAAAAAATGTTAAGATTGATCAATATTCCTTCAAGTAATCGGTATGATAAATAACAGATCCTGGATTGATAACTTTTTTATGATAAAGTCACTGTAGGACCTGAGATATTGACGTTTTAAATATTTGAGGTTTTGATAAAATAAAAGGGAAAATTAAAGGGTTTTGAAGAAGAAAGAGTGACGATTGTTTAAGTTCATTAATTCGTCCCCCCCTTTTTTTAATTCTAGTCTTTGATAAGTAGATGTAAAAGTGTATAGGGGGCACTAACAGAGGACAGCTTCAAACAACTTAGCATCTATCATAATAAAAAGGGGCAAATTTAATTGTTCAAAACTATAAAAATTCTTTCTTTCTCATACGTTTTACTGTACTTTAAAATTTCTAGTTTTCATCTGTTTTAATTAACTCATTTATTATTGAAAGTTTTCAACGTCATACCAGTTAGGTAAATAAACTAGAGGTACTGTGAGCAATGAGCTCACTAAATGATACCCCCCGCCTCCCATAATGTCGATGTGTTGCTTTATATTGTTTTACGGTAATGTGTAAAGAGGAATAACTCGTCCCGTCAAATGTTATCCAGAAGCTTCTATTATGTGACGTCATAGGTAAACAAAAAATGGCAATGTCCATGTTTTGCTCTGGAAAACCTAAAATACGTGTGGAATAAAAAAGTAAAATAGGAGGTGCACAATGGCAATATGTAATGAAGATTCTGTGAAAGTTTCATTCAATTTCACTCAGTAGTATAAGAGGAGTTGCGGATAAGAGAAAAAGCGTAACAGACGGACGGACGGACGGACGGACGTACAGACGGACGGACGGACGGAAATCCCGATCACTATATACCCTCCCGCTTTTCAAGCGGGGGGTATAATAATTATATGAATGCTTTGAGTATAGCATAGACATCGAGACTTGGCGAAGGGCCAGGGGAGGGGATGGGGGGTCTAACCCCCCTAACTTATTTTGGAAATATATATACATCGTATAA
>NW_026927947.1:0-17500 GCF_032062105.1 Saccostrea cuccullata | reverse complement strand
CCTACATGCTAACCTAAATATTTTAGAAGCATTTTGTAAGAATCAAGTTTAATTATATTTTCAGTCGGCAATATGCATCTGTAAATGTGAAGAGGTATCTTCTTACTTTTTGATTGATAGCCAAAACTGTAATATAACATGCCTTTCTTCAATTGAAAACGGACATTGTGGTGGAAGCAATTTTATAAGCGTTTATAAAAAAGGTATGAAATAAATAAAATGTTTGTTTTTAGGTCACCTGAGTAAACTCAGGTGACCTATTGCTATCTGTTTTCGTCTGTCGTCGTGCGTCGTGCGTTGTGCGTTGTGCGTTAACATTTGAACATTTTCAGCTTCTTCTCTGCAACCACTGAACCAATTTCAACCAAATTTGGCCTAAAGCATTTATGGGTAAAGGGGAACAAAAATTATGAATTTCATGATCCCTGCCCCCCTGGGGCCTGAGGGGTGGGGCCAAAACCACTAAAATTAATGCAATCTTTAAAAATCTTCTTCTTTACTCCTGGACATCAATCAAGCAGTCAAACTGTTTACATGATTGTAATCAGCAATGAGTCCTCTACCAAAATTGTGAAATTCATGGCCCTGGGGTCAGGGGTTCTAGTGCTAGGGTGGGGCTACATAAGTAGGTAGTGAAAATGCATTATTTCTTTGAAAATCTTCTTCTCTGCTCCTGGGTATTAAATAAACCAACTAAGCACATAGTTATGATGATCAAGAGTGCCACTACCAAAATTGTGAATTTTATGGCCCCAGGGTCAGGGGTTCTGGTGTTAGGGCGGGGCTCTATTGACTAATATATAGTGAAAATACATGAATTCTTTGAAAATCTTCTTGTCTGCTCCTGGGTATTAAATAAACCAACTAAGTACATAGTTATGATGAGCAAGAGTGCCACTACCAAAATTGTGAATTTTATGGCCCCAGGGTCAGGGGTTCTGGTGTTAGGGCGGGGCTCTATAGATTATATAGTGAAAAATACATGAATTCTCTGAAAATCTTCTTCTCTGCTCCTGGGTATTAAATAAACTAATTAAGTGCATAGTTATGATGAGCAAGAGTGTCTCTACCAAAATTGTGAATTTGTTTGACCCCAGGGTCAGGGGTTCTAGTGTTAGGGCGGGGCTCTACTGATTATATAGTGAAATTGCATTAATTCTTTGAAAATCTTCTTTTCTGCTCCTGGGTATTAAATAAACTAACTAAGTGCATAGTTATGATGAGCAAGAGTGCCTCTACCAAAATTGTGAATTTTATGGCCCCAGGGTCAGGGGTTCTGGTGTTAGGGCGGGGCTCTATTGATTATATAGTGAAAATACATGAATTCTTTGAAAATTTTCTTCTCTGCTCCTGGGTATTAAATAAACATATAAGTACATAGTTATAATGAGCAAGAATGCCTCTTCCAAAATTGTGAATTTTATGGCCCCAGGGTCAGGGGTTCTGGTGTTAGGGCGGGGCTCTATTGATTATATAGTGAAAATACATTAAATCTTTGAAAATTTTCTTCTCTGCTCCAGGGTATTAAGCAGATGAACTACCTATATAGTTATGCTGGACAAGGGCCCATATCTTCCAGAATTGAGAATTTCAGGGCCCCAGGGTCAGGGGTACCATAGAAGAGGGGGGGCTGTACTTATATACTGAAAATGAATGAATGGTTTGAAATCTGCTCCTTGGTATTAATCAAATATCAAGGCCTAAGGCCAGGGTCAGGGGTTCATGTGTGGTAAGGGCACTACTGATTATTGCTGAATATTACTGATTAGTTTAAATGCAGTTTTTGTTCCCTTACCCTGCATATGGGGTATTAAGTAAACAAACTAAGCAACTGCTAAGTGTATTGTTATGATGATCAATGGTGCTTCTTTCAAAATTGTGAATGCCATAGCATCTGGCTTAAAACATGAATCAAATTCAATCACTGGAAAGTTGTTGCATAATGCTCAGGTGACCTATAAGGCCCATGGGCCTCTTGTTTTTAAATTATAAAAATGTGAAGGACATTTAAATTTTGTTAAAGGTTTGGGAAGTTTTGCAATGTGGTGATGAAAAAATAGTCATTGTACAAACTTGGAATAAAATTTTAGTGGGTTTAAGGGAAGTAAAACAAGTATTAATATGGAAATCTTACAAAATTTACACTGAATTGAGAACAATTCTCTCTGTTTCAGATTTTGAAGAGGGGAATATAAATATTTCAAAATTTTATGGATTTTGTTTAGTTTGTATGCAAAATTTCAATAATATTGTCTATTCTGGCATAGACTGTCGAGAGCCTACAAAAGGATTCTGTGGTACGATTTTCTATACTTTTTGAGGAAATACATACAAAACTGGAGGCTAACAGACCATGAAATATAATTTGCATTTAAAATCTTTGTAACCTTTTCTAATTAAGTTGATGAATATGAAGTGATTTTTCCAATGCCTTTTCAAACAACCACGGATGATTACTGGGAATACTGCAAGAGTGAGAATCTCTTTATAACTGGGAGTACAGAACCATCTTTTTGCCGCAGAACAGACTTTATATGGACGGGACTACGTAGATACAGGATTTCCAGTGGTAATATGATTTAAATTTTATTCGAGTAATAGAACTAAATGAACTCTTTGAAATTATCGTACAATGAATTGCATCTACTTCCTTATAAACTATCAACTCCTCAAAGTTGATAGTTAATAAAACTGAAGTTATCGTAAAGGATATTTTTAACTTTTAATCTTATTTTCTGAAAGACTCAGATAGGGAAGAAAAAGCGTTTTATAAAAAAAAAAACAAACAAATTAATTGACAAGAGTTGGTGAAGGTGGAAAAAAAAGGGTGTTGAATGCATTAATTTGTTTTCAGTGAACGGCAGTTGTCCCTTTTTCTTAATGACAACTACAGTGAAAACTGCCTAGACTGACACCTGTGCAATTAGACAAACTGTGAATTCCGACATTCCATCTCTTTCCCTTTTTACTATTTTTCATTTATCTTACACTGTACAATCCGACACTCTGTCTATTTCGACCCAATATGTTTCTTCCTGTGCATGTCGGATTAGACATGTTTCACTGTATTGTAAAAAGGTTTTGGCCTGGCGTAAAAGTAAAGTATTGACAACTGTTAAAGTCGCTGTTTCACACAAAAGTCCTTTGACAGTTAAGTAGGCTGATTTGTCTCTTACCAATACACACCTCCTACATGTAACCTTATTAGCATAAATCGTAAGAATTCGGAAATAAACGTAATAAAGTATAAACAAAATCCGTAAACGTCCGAACAGCTTTCCTCGCGAGAATTCAACGAGACCAACATGCTAGAGATGAAAATTGAGAGAGAAATTCAACGAGAAAAAAGGTAAAACTTTCTGTTTTGTCGATTTATAAGGTTTATAAATTGCAAAAAGTTGAAAAACAAACGTTTCTTTACCTGAAGAGTGAAAGTAGATATGCAGTTTCTCATTCTGTCAAGTGTTATTGCACTTTAAGGATGACATTTACTCAGGTTTCAGAAAACAGAAATGAAATTTTATAAAGTATAATATGTTACATCAAAAATTGTTCTAAACGGATAAAATAACCAAGTTTTAACTCAATATCAATTTAAAAATATAATATTTTATTATTCGAAGAAAATAAACAGGAAAAAAAAAATCAATGTATGGTATTGCAGAGGAAATTCGGACTAAATTTTTAAAGTTTCATTTTTGTCAAAATTTATTGTTTCTTGCAATATTTCTTACGATGTGAAGGTTACATGTATTTTTAAACATCATTTTGCAAAAAAAAATATATATATTAAAGCTCATAAATTATTTCAAATAATTGAATGCTATGAAATAAAGAAATTCAATAAAATGAACATAAACCATTCCGGACAACATATCTCAATAATTTGATCATTGACCTCATATAATATTATAACCATGAGAATTAGGACAGCAAAAGTAACCTGAAGCTATAAATAATTTAGAGTTCTTATCAGTCAGATTTTTTATATATTCGATTAAAAATGGGGAAAAAATATAAATATGACAGAGGAAATTCGGACTGTAATAAGTATTAAGTTTATGACCCAAACTCTAATCGTTTCTTCTAATGAAGCAAAGCTGTTCCAATGCTATAATATTTCATTAAATATTTAAAGACTTGTGTTGCCTGTAATATTTTTGTGAGTAAAGAAAAAATTGGTCATAGTTTGAAAAATGAGGTTTTTTCCAAGAAATACTCAAGGGCCACTAGCATGAAAAGTAGGTCATTGACCTAGTTATTTGAAATTGAAATTTAACACAAGAATCATAGTTGTGCAATGTTCAATAAGTGGTTTTTCGTTCTTATCAGTGGAATTTTCAGTCATCTGAGTAAAGGTATACCTTAAAGTGTCAAAACAGCACCTCTCGATTTTGTAAACATGTTTCCATATGGAAGGGAGTAGTTGTGTCGGTCTAGATTAACCCACATGCATTCATTTAGTAAACAAAAACACTCGTAAGTAGAATTTCATTTCTTTTTTTGATTACCTGTAGCACAAAATGGCTAAATATTTTAGGGCATGTTTGTCAAATGCCGTTAATAGCAAGTCTTTTATTGAAGAGAAAATGCAGCTGTGCTATAGTCCGTTCCTACTTGTATTGAGGTAGTCTATCATGCATGCATTAGTCCGATTTTGATATTTTACTTCCTGGCATATAAATATCAAAATTGTAAAAAAAAAAAAAAAAAAAAAAAAAAAAAAAAAAAAAAAAGCCAGGAAAACGTCAGATTTTTCGGACTAGCATGCATATGCAGAGTATAAAAGTCATTATTTTTACTTATCAATACCCAGTAATTTGTGAGAACCATATGTGTGTTTTTTTAAATACCAAGAAACTAAAATTTAATTATATCCGTACTCGTGTGTATACATGCACAAGAAGTTCTTCCGAATTTCCTCTACACATATACCGTTTATACTCGCCTATAAGTCGGTATTTTGGGAGTTTAATATTGGTCTATAACTCTATGTCCGACTTATAGGCGAGACATAAAGGGATTGATATTTTTCTGGAGACTAAAGGTAGAATATTAATTATTTGCATTTCCGACGATTCTCAAAGAAAATGTCACCGGTCACGGTAGCCTAGTGGTAGAGCGTTCGCTTCGTGATCGGGAGGCCCGGGTTCGATTCTCGATCGCGGCGCCGCGTCATACCTAAGACGTAAACAAAGGTAGTGACTGTTCCTTCGCCAAGCGCTCGGCACTAGAAGTGAAAGTCACGGGTCTTTCGGATATGACCTTAAAAACGTAGGTCCCGTGTCACGGTAGGCGTTGGCACGATAAAGAACCCTCACTGCTCAATGGCCCTGAGTGCCGAGTATAGGTCTAAATTTGAAGCCCTTCACCGGCATCGGTGACGTCTCCATATGAGTGAAAAATTCTCAAGAGGGACGTTAAACAATATACAATCAATCAATCAATCAAAGAAAATGTCTGGATATATAAGATAATCTATGTATTCTTAGATTTAATATATATGAAGTACAAGTATTTACATATTTCAATAATTAAGGTCTTCCGTTTCCAACGGAAGACCTTCTACTGATTCTGAAGATTAAGATTATTCTTATTATTCTTTTTTTTTGTTTTCTTCCTAGACGCCAACTTTGAGGCCTCATATCTCACTCAATTCTCAATGGATTTTGCTCAAATTTTAAGACATTATAGACGGTAATAAACTCTATCAGAATGCTGTCGATAATTTCAAAAAGTCACTTCCGGTTTTGAGTTATTTCCCTTTAAACGAAAAATTATAGGCTTTCATTTCCAGACAAAGGCTCAGAGACCACTAGAGCTGGAGCAGAAATTTTACTGGTTTTAGATAACAGAAGGATTGAAGTTGTGCACATCGGTTTTTGTTCTTCGATTTCTCTATTCAAAATGGCGTTATACAGGGGTCAAAAAATAGAACGCCTAAAAGAGCGAAAATTTACATATATTTTCCTTTTTATCTTGAAAACTAAAAATATTTTGTTAAGACATGTTGAACAAAAGTTGTGAATAAATGCAAGGGCTTTCATATCATACTATTCAAAAGGGGCTGGCCCTTATGATTAGGGATTTAGGGAGCTTGAAAGTTTTTGCTTTATAACTCAAAAACGGTAAATATTTCGATCTGGATTATACGAACAAAATTGTTCTTTTACACCTTTTTAATCTGATGAAAATGTTTTGTGTTCGATTATACCGGGGGTATTGCGTAATACGTAGTTGAAAGCAGGCCAGGTAAACAGGTAGCGTTTTTCATTCAGAAAGGAAATCAGACCTCTTCATGTGTATAATTTACACAAACTTCCTATCAGTAATAAACCCTATGGTATTTAATTTTAATTTTCTTCTAAATAGGGCTTTATACGTGCTTTACGGTTCACTATTAAATTATTTATAACGATTAGTCTTTCTTTTTTATTTATTATTAATTAGTTTTATAGTGAACACGTCTTCATAAACGGAATATATTAAATCTATCTTTCTACATTGATTATTATAACAATTATAACTTATTTTAACTCTATGCATCGAATAATTCACGATCATTAGTTGTATACATTTGGCGATCTCCAAGATCGCCTAGATGTTTGTAACAGTTATGTAATCCAACACCCGAATCCCACGCTGTCGATCGAGGTCACTAGTGTACCAGCCACCTGTCGTAAACAATGCAAGTGTCTGTGATCGTGTTACAAAATCCATTGTGTACAAAGACCTATCAATTTATAGAAAATCATGTTTTTAATTTATCGAATCAATAAAAATACTTCACCGATCTTTCATTTAATCTAATTCGAAACACTGGTGCATAAATCATTTTGAATTGTGATCGCTTTCTTTGGCCTGTTCACGCAAAAATTATTTCTCTATTCCGTGTTAATGTATTTTATTTAAATTGTGTAATTGAAAAGGGGCTTCGGCAAATAACTATAATTAGTGATGGAAGTCTTGTGATACGTAATGTACTATTATGTACGTTTTATTTTTACCATCACTCTTTTGTTTCTCCATTATTTTTTTTTTTATATTAATAAACATTGAACGTTAAAAGAATACTTTAAAATATACTGTTATTTACGTATTTGTAATAAACAGTTTACATCCAGCTTTGTCGCTTTGTGTCTAAAATTTTGTAGCGCAGTCCTCATTTACAAGCACGTGTCCGCAGATAGCAGCGGGTATGTCGATTTGAATATCAGTTGTGTACTCCGATAGTTACAAATGGAAAATTGGGTTTGAAATCATCATGATCATGTCGACTCCTTTCATATCATTCAATTTCACTCTATTCCAGCTTGTTTTAATCAATCGTAATCGCTTGTGCATTTATTCATTTCACGTTTTATGCTTTTTGATAGCCGCAAAAAAAAAACACAAGCTATGTTTACACCATTTTTCCCTGTATTTATCGAAGTGGTAATTGTTTTATGAATCTTAAATACATGTACGCATGCATGATAATTGTAAGTGGATTTAACGTTTCTAATTCACAGGGGGAAATCCAACATGAAATTAAGCACTTTTGAGTTTGCAGTTATTTGCTACTAAACTTAAAATGATATTGTACAGAATGGTACACTATTTCGTCCAATAAACATCAAATTGGCTGCAAAGCAAAAAAATTCTTTCACATGCAGGAAAGCACGTCAAGATATTCAAAGCTGACATAGTTTTTCAATTCTATTTCAGGCTGTTTTTAAAGGAAAATAAAAAATAATTTTACCGCATTTGCTCATAAATAGATTTATCGATGTTAAAAAAAAAAATCACTGACATGTTCATTGATGTATAAGAAGAATTTATTGTCATCAAAATGAAGGTGTAGGCCTGTCCGAGCCTCGATACCTTGGATCTTGATTACGTGATAATGCTCAAGGTTTCTGTAGAGCAGGCTATGCTGCAAACCGGTGCAAAACTAAAAAAAAAATATCTTCATGATCTTTATGTCATTTGTAGATGTAGAGCAAATTCAAAACAATTTTTACTAGAAGTTGAAAAACTCCTCATTTTTTTATTCACCATGCATTTTAACCACATCATCATTATCCGGAAAATCAAGAGATTTCTTTTCAAATCTTACACACTCTCAGGCTGGGGAGTATCTGATGTAAACTCTTTTTATATGACCATAAATTATCGGTGATCATGAGATATTAATGACAATGAAATTGAAATATATTTCAACATTTAATATTAAGTTTAAGCAAGTTTTTAAAATATTTTACGCATGATTTTTACTTGTTATAATTTACGAATTATTTTATTGAAGTAATAAAAAAACGTCTCATTTCCCCATGTGCACTCTCTAACACAATCACATAAAGATTAGCCGCTACCGCAGCCGATAATAATTACATGTTTTATATGTATGAGCTTTTACATAGAAGAGCGGCTAAATACATCCAGAGCTTTCAGAATACGATTTTACAAAATTAGAAAATTCGTTATTGCCTATTTATCATACAATATAAATTAAATTCTTTCCTTAATTATTGAATTCCTATGTATTTAACTAGGTACTTAAATTATCGATTCTCTCTGATATTTGGTTGTATAATGATTACAATGTATATAAACGTCCTTCTGGTCAGTCATTGTTGCTTGACGACGTCTTGTTTTCTCCTCTCACATTGGTAGCGCGTATGAACAGCGGTATGAACACAAGCTTGTAAACAAAATAAACGGCAATTCACAAAAAAGGAAAACCAGAAGAAAAAAGTGTCTGTGTAGGTGAAAAACACAACTCATTAATTTGTTTTTGAACCACCCCATACGTTTTTTTCTTTCTCCCATGCATTTCGACTATACGGAAAAAGGATCACTAGAACCTTCGGTTATATTAAAAGAAAGATGTTGGACCTTCAAACGGCACTATATCCGAACAGCTATTATACAGCCTATCAAATATATCATGGCGTCAATAAAAGAATTATTTAGATATTTCAAAAAATACTAATTTCATTCTAAGAAAAGCCACGCAGCTGTATACAGACATTCCAAAATAATGTTTCATGGACCGACAGGTTGTTAAATTCCTCTCATCACTATAAGTACCCCATCCCTTAAAATGAATACAATGCCTTCCTTCTAAGCAGAGAATGTCAGTCGGTTGATTTGTTTTTGTACATGCATATATACATGTAGTTTAGGGGTTGAATTCCGAGACTGAAAGTTACGACCTATTTTTATGTAAACCAGTAATCATACATGAAATGTAATGCCCTGCCATGAATATGGCCAAGGCATTTGGTGTTTGTCGGACGTCTTCCATCCTTCCTTCTTTCTGTCCTTCCTTCTCTCCTTCTGTCACACTTTGCCTTTAGCTCAGTTCAAAGCTCAATTTCAAACAAACTATCCAAGATATTTTTATCAATCTTTATATACTGATAGTAATTAATTAGAGTTATGCAATTGCATTAACATTTTTTTAAACTTGACCTTATATACATGTATATACCTCACTTTTCTTAAATTAGTGTTTAGCTCAGTTTTAAACATACCATTCAAAATGGTGTTATCAAACTTCCCATGTTGATGCATACTGATGAGAGCTATTTAATGGCATCACCATTTTTGAACTTGGCCTTTCTTTTGACCTTGACCTAACTCTATTTATCTCAATTTTAGCTCTAACGAGAGTTAGTTATTGCTTAGCACAAGGTCATTTGGAAAGATCAAGGTCACACGTACTAGTATTCCTTTACAGTCTTTTTCCTAGCGAAACATTGTAAGTTGCTTCTCTTAAAAGGTTTTTTACTTGTATATCTTTAGTATGTGGCTTTTGACCTCGACTCAAGGTTACGTCTTCTAGTCCGTAGCTCCAACGGAAGACCTATTCGTTGCTTTGCAACGAGCTCGGCTCTAGTTTTATTTGTATTTTAAGTGGCATTGCCTTTATGTTTAATAATTTAAGATTAAATATCAGTGTCGAAAAATATTAATTGAAACCAGGTTAAAACATCAATTGATTTACTCGAAATTGTCACCAGATTTTGGGGAAAAAAATGTACCGACTTATAAGCGGGTCAATAGCAAATCCCACAAAATAACGTCAAAAAATACAACCGGCATATAGGCGGACCGACTTATAGGCGAGTATATACGGTACATGTGTTTTGTTTACATTTCTTTGCAGTTTTAATAGATTCATGTCATGCTCTTCATGTTGTTCATGAACAAAATTTTTGAATTTTAGAAAATGTGTATAATGCAATACAAATTTGAAAGCATTGTAGCACCCCTACTAATGTGTTCGGAACCTTTTATTTTTCGGTATTCTGCAAATTATAAAACCCGATGAGTTCAGAGTAGCTCTGGCAGTGGCTCTGGCGAGAGTTAGCGAGACTTCAGCGAGATAGGGTAAATTATTCACGGAAATGTGGCTAGGAAGTGACTAGCACGTGGAGCATGGTAAACAGAAAAGTTATGTTGCGTTTCAGTTTTCACCACCCTAGAATCAGCTGATAATGTCTGTTGAAATGTACTTCAGTCAATCGATCTTTTTTACATTCATTCAAACTTAAATAAGTAAGCTCTATAATACAATTTTCTGCAGTCATGAATTCAAATTTCTTTTTGGACAAATATTTTTTCATGGGAACCTGGACTATATTTTTTGGCGTCAGATTAGCAAATGAGGCACCAGCATGATTTTAACTGACCAATCAGCTGAATGATTATTGCATTATGGGTTACTACGAATACTACAGGAATTTTACGCTTGAAAAAAAAGGAAAATCTGATGGTAAATGAAAAGCATTTTTAAAAGTATTATTTTCATGTTTATAATAACAAACAATTCATTTGTTAAATAAACGGCGGAAGTCTAGGTTTCTGAAATCATACTGCAAAAGTAATTTGCGTCTGTTTTAATTCCTTCGTTGTACTTTCGGTGAATACAATTGCCAGGTGAATTCCCTGGCCGAACACGTGATCACGAACGTAAACAAAGTTTTGTCCATTTAAATGCATAAGAGATGCTGCTCGTTTTCCTTACCCTTGAAGCGCTTGTGTTCTGAACTAGACACAAACTACATTTTATTAAACTTTTTTTTTCCATTTAACAACAAATTAAAAACGCCCGTAACATCTTTCATAGTTTTTTATCTTTGTATTTTGTTCATTTCTTTTATATTGCAGCCCATGCATTAACATGATCATAGATTGACCTGAACTACGTGTTCGAAGTAAAATGTAAACATGTATTTGGCGAAAACGTTGCTATTCATTCAACGATTGGTCAGTTGCTCGTGGTGAGATCCCCTGTGCGAATTTATAACAATAGCCATATAAGGCAAACAAAGGTTTGTCAGTGTAGATGATAATGCACATTTTTTTTTTACCAGCGAATCGGTCACTAGTGAGCTCTAATTTTCGCCGAAAAGTATAAGATATTTTGTTATTTTAACACCCGGGCCTCCTTTAGTCACCCTTTTTCTGTTGAAAATCATGAAAGTCTTTCAGAAAGGTCTGGAAACATTTATTACAGGACATCTTTTCTAAAGAAACAGGCTATAGCAATATCATGTTTACTGCCGATTTTATTTATAAAACCGGTTCTACCCTATAACCTTTGAATAGATCAACCTAAACCACGTGTCTTGAATTTAAATCACAATAACATTAGTAAGGGTGTGTAGGGCTAGAAAAAGTTTTCTTTCATTGCTCACTCAGGCTTTTTACTGGTCAGCTCATCATCATATCACTATCCCACTAGGCTACTAGATTTTAATAAAAAGAGACTTTTTCAAAACGATAATGATAATAATCATGATAAATGTATAATAGTTATATTTTGTTTATATATTGTGACACACAGTTGGACAAATAATCTGAACAATTTAAAACAGGATTCCGAAATGACAGAACTTTGACATATATCTGGGTCTTTTTTTCGCAATGATCTATTCTTCGCATTTTTTGCGATCATTTTTAATTCGCAAAATATAAAACACGCAGAAATTATGTCAGCTATAATGTGACATAAACATTACCATTTTATACACAAAAATCTTTAATCGTACAAAATAACTTACACAAAATATAAACTGTACTAACCTACCCCTTTTTCGCAAAATGTCCGACACGCGAAAAAAACCGGATAAACGGTAAGCTGTCAATTAAGTTACTAGCCCAACTATAATTGTATTTTGTTATACATAGAACTGACCCAAAAGATAGATGCCCCCAACAATGTACTAGCCTAGATAAAAAAAATTTACTGACCCCAGTCCATTGGGCCTTCCATTATTTTTTTAGCCTTGCATTGTAAAGTCAGCTATCGAGACATTCCATCCTTTTTTGTTTTTTTTTTTTTAATGATATGCACGTACCATCCCACACAAATTACACACACAAGAAAATATTTTTTTTCCACTTTTAAAATATGGGCTTTACTGATCTTTACATATGAGCCTCGTCGGATAGAAATCGACCTTATGGCAAAATTTATCGAATTTGAGATTTTTGTGTATTTAATTAAAGTTGTCCATGTAAAATCACGACAAAAACTGAACACAGAATAAAAATATCTTCATTTATAACAAAGTTATTACATTTTCAAATTGGTATGTTTGCAAAATCAACTCTGAGCATATCGTAGTTTTTCCATGAATCAATTGTGCCGTCATGGTTTTTTTTCTCAGTTGTCCAGTTGGGGCACCTGTCATCGCTTAGCAATCCAAGTGGTCATCGTGTTTAAGTTATACAATATGCTTAATTAATGACAAAAATAGTTGATCTTGTGACATGACCCGGCGAGTTTTCCTTTGAAGTCAAGCATACTGTAACTGCGATACAGAACACTTTTTGTGGGCGTTTCTTATGCAAATAAGCAGAAACTGTACTGTATCTGCAAAATATCAACGATACAGTACGGTTTATTTTTAGCGATGAGGGAAAGCTGAGTCTGTGTACAGACACAAGAATCGTTCAATTCACACGAAAGCACTGTTAGTATTTACTCAAAATTTTAGGTAAATTATGAAAAAAAAAATTTACAACGTAAAGTTATTAGTGTCGAATTCAAAAATTTTAGAAAGGAGTAGTGGGACAGTTCACAAATGATTACTATCCCCCCCCCCGAAAAAAAATAAGTGGAAACTCGTATATTATACTCAGGGGGGGGGGGGGTAGATTTATAGCCAACCAAAACACTATGTGTTGCTATCGTTTCTTGTTGATAAATTAAAAAGCGTATGTATACAAGTTTAGCAAAAATCATTTACGAAAGCGAAAAAGAAAAAAAAAACCTCGCAGGAGGGTTGAGTGGTGGGCACCAGTGAGTGCTGGGATCCTCTGTGGTTACTCTACATTTTATTATAAACATGAAGGTAAAATACTCCTCCCTTCCCCACCCCCTCCCCCGCTATCATTTCATCTGTTTATTTCAATTTTTTATATTACGACAGGTGTAGGACATTGCGGACATATCTCTCGGAATACGTTTTCACCGAAGTATTTTTGTTTCAAAAACATTTCCACATGATTCTTATATATAAAATGTTTTGCATTTAATCGTAGCTTAAATTTTTAAAAAAAGAAGAAGTCGGCAACAGCTGAATAGAGAAAAGAACCTACGCAATCAAATTTAATTTTTTTTTTTTTGAAAACCAATTATATAATGCATTACTAAATAATTATTTAAAAATTATAAATACCTGCACGTCCACCTCTCTCGGCATTTCAGTTGCGAATGCTTAAAATGGGATACTAAATCAACTTTCTGCTAAAATCATCTGATTGGTTGAGAGATATGTACTCAAATATGAATGTAAATTGGTGAGGTCATTAGAAAGGTTATGTCACAAGTCATTTAGAATACTCGTTTCCTACTGTATCAGAGATACAGGGCGGGGCCCGGCTCGAGCTATCGCTCTCGCCTCAAGCTATCGCTCTCGCCTCAAGCCCCGCCCTGTATCTCTGATACAGTAGGAAACTCGTACTCTAAATATAACATAATCTACAATCCCAAAATATTGTGTTAACTGTATTTTAAATCCTTTGAAAACTGAATACCCCTAACCCCCCCCCCCAAAAAAAAGATATACTTTTCTGTCTTTCGTACAGACAAATCCGTCTCTATGAACAACTGAACTTCCAATTAACAAAATATATAGAGGATATTCAATGTTTTGTAGTTGAATATGGAATTTATTTCACGAGTGGGACAGGATTTTTGATATTTTCACGAGTGCGAAGCACGAGTGAAAATATCAAAAAATCCTGTCCCACTCATGAAATAAATTCCATATTCAACTACAAAACATTGAATTTTCTGTTTATTACATTTTTAAAAAAAATCTTTGATTTTTCCTTTGCCTCTGTCTTTTTGTAATACAGTCATAGGCTCGTGACGTCATAATTGAGCGGTTGAGACGTCATAGCTAAGTGAGGTAAAACACTGTAAACATGGATTTAGCAACATATTTTTGGTAATTTTTACACGCTGTCAGAATGGTTTATTTATTTCCATCTATCTTATATTAGGTCAAAGAAGATTTTGTTACAGCAATCTTCGTTATGGGAAGGGAAATCGAGAGTTTTCCCGCACTTCTGATATTTGTCACACTGTGACAGGATATCATTTTGATATCCTTTCACACTGTGACAGGATATCATTTTTATTCAATGAATAAATTACAGTATTTCACGGGTAAAAATGTAATAAAGGGAACTATTTAACGTTCTACATGTATCTAACGGACTGTAATTTCAAAATATGTAAAAAAAAAATTTCTCTTTGTTTTCAGCAACAAAATGTCTCATAATGTACTAAACTTTACCTTAAAAATTAATTTGATGTAAATAATCTTAAATTCTCTTAAATCTAATATTGTAAAATAGAATAATAATTATGCATCGTTCGTATATTATTTACTTCGCATATGATAGTCTGGTCCGATTTATAGAAAAAAATACTTCTAACGGCAAATAATTATTATTTGGTCCAGCATAGTTTTTTAACCTACAATGAAGCGCATTGAAGTGGTAAAATTTTCCGTTCGAATGGAACGTTTTGAGCTATCTTTAGAACGTTTATGACACGCCCATTTTTTTTAGAAATGGATAAAACGGTCAATTTGTTTATTTGAATACCTGTAGAACAGGTTTTCCATAAATATAATAGCCAATAAAATTGACGGTCTTTAATAATAAATACCGAGTAAACACGTGTTCGACAGAACCATGTGTTGTGGTAACTTCAATAGACATGATAAGTTAAAAAACATGTACATATTTGTTTCAATTTGTGTTTTACAGAAGCGGAGAGTCTCTAACTCTCTCTTCTTATTTTTTTTAAAGCTCCATTTCGGTGTAACTCATTTTGCTTGTCGCGAAGATTGGAGTGTCCTAAACATTACGACGAATATTTCATTCTCCTTTCTAAAAATATGGGCGGGTCAATATGTTGTAATTGACGTTCAAAACATGACTCAGAACGTTTTGTCCAAACGGAAAATTTTACCACTTCAATGCGCTTCATTGTAATTTGAATATGCTAAATCCTAAAAAATAAAATGTGTCACAAGGGCAGATGAACAGACTCTCTAGGTTCTCGCGAGCAAGCTCCAGACAGCTCAGTATTACGTTACGTTATATAACTCCATATCATCGCAAACTCCATACAGTGTCGATTCTCCGGGACTACTTTCGTGCCCTACGAATAACGCCACTGCCACAGGCTTTCCAAACTTTTTCCAAAATCTGGAAAATTGGCTTGCGCGAGTAATTTGGTTTTCAAAAAAATGAAACTGAATGTTGTGTATAAGTTTATTGATTAAAATAAAGAAAAATAACAATCGTTCTATTTATTTTTTAGAGCGGCAAGTAACGGTTTATTATTTTCAATCCGATTAAATCCGGATTATTTTTTCAAGCGTAGTTTACACCAAGTTGCAATGGCGGCTTCCATGCGTCATTGGAAACGGAGAGAAGTTTCATGTCTTATGCATGTTATGGCTGTAATACTAACGATAACAGACGATCTCGCTTATTATCCCTCTCAATGAAGTCATAGTGTAAATAGTACATCTAGGAATTGGCTATCGAGGAGAAAATTGTGAATAATAATTGATATATTTATGATAAATTAGCACAATAATAATTAATAGACGATTAAAAATATTTGTTTAAATATGAAACGGCGATAGCGAAGAATAATCTAAATATGAAAATGACCTATAAATGCGGGACTTAAAAAAAATGGAGGTCGTGTTGAAGTCGGTAAATACGGTACCATGTGATGGATGGCTTTTTTTCCTCCTATTCAGAAGAGTGACCTTTGCACACGATACACCAAAATTTTCAGCAAAGCGAGAAGAACCCATTTTGAACTGTTTCCCCACGAGGCATGCAAACTAATGTAAGTTTTCAGTTGCTGAAATTCTCCAATGTGGCACTGGCGTAAAAAGCTTGTTTAGCATAGAGACGCACTAAATGGCACCATATGATTAATTTAAACAATATATAACATACTTAATTTCTTTTGACTTAGCATTGTATGTTGCTGCGCAAAGCAGCGAAAGTTACATGAACATTGTTATATGGAAGAGTTACCTCCCGTTGTTGTCTATTGCAATATTTATTAAGATAGAGGAAATTCGGTTAGGTATTTTTTAAAGCAGAATTTAATAATTTGGATTTAATTTAGAAATTCAGCAGACATATTTTACATTAGTTTAGTAATTTAATTTTTAGAGACTTGGTAGTGTTCTCTTTTTAAGTAAAGGTTTTGTCTAGAACCCAGGGGGGGGGGGAGAATTTAATTAAGTGATTTCTTTATTACATTATAATTGATGCAAGATTGCGCTATATTTTTTTTTCTCCTGATAATGTGGATATTCCTTGTATAATGTTTTGAAAGGAAAACATTTTTTTTTCAAATATTAGGAATTTTAATCCAAGTTCTGATCTCTTCTCCGACTCCGACAATTCATCAAGCAGTACACAGCCACCATCCCCATTCAGGTTCTCCAACTCTGATAATTCCTCAAGCAGTACACAGCCACCATCCCCATTCAACTTTGAGGATCAACCAGTGAGAAAAGATTTTGAATTTCTTAAAGTATTGCTATTGTAATTGAAGTTTGTGCTTATGATGCAGCTTTTGAGCCTCACACCTGAAAAATTTGTATATAATTTGCTACCTTGTTCAGTTTCTGTCTAGCATTTTTGAATTGTTACCTGTTTGATACCCTTGTCAAAATATCTGTATTGAAACATTGTACTTTTTTGTTGTTTAGGCAAGTCCTGTGTTTAGCTGTTTCCGAAAAAGAAAATTAGTTGATTCAGATGAAGACTCACTAGAGGTATATCATTTAATTAAATTTTCCCCACTTTTAAGATACATGTAAAGTGATATTGTTATACGTTACCTTCCTTTAGATGCTTAGCCATTTAAAATAACCATGCTTGATCATGCTTAGCTGCTGCTGCTTGAACATTGATATATATCCATGCATGGATTTAATTATAGCTTTTA
>NW_026927946.1:0-30995 GCF_032062105.1 Saccostrea cuccullata | reverse complement strand
ATGTATTCATATTATACCTCTTATAATCAGAAAGTTGTAGGGGAAATGCAAAATGTTACAATGATGATTATTACTATTTATATTTAAGGTGATTGTTGACTAAGTTGACATATTTTATATCTCAAATAAAACTTTATTCAAGACTTTTAGTAAAAATTGCATCAGCTGATTGATTGAACGAAGATTTGGCAGGAAAAAAATCTACTAGGCTGATGTTTTGAAGGTCTTATGAAGTTTAGTTTAAAATATTAATCATTGTTATTAGGCTTAAATATTCCCAACTTGTCCCAGGTTGTCATTTGGGCGAGCCAGACTGAAAATCAGGTCGTCCGAAATCATTTTAGGGTGGAAATGACGAGGTGACGAGCGCGAATGTCGAACCCTGCACCAACAAAGACATTGTGCACCCCCCAGATTCTACAGAGTTACCCAGAACAGGGAAATTACTTTGTGGGGCAAAGTGCTGACTAGAATCTTAAGAGACCTACACACTCCTCAATCTGACTTTGCCAACATTGCTTAATTAATAAAGCTAGCATATTATCATGAACCCTACTGTCCTTTTGCCAAATTATGTAAACATCCTACAGATTATAATGCACCAAATAAAGATGATGCTCATGATAGTAGGCTATATATTTATGGATCTATTCTCATTGTAGGTGATGCATACACTGAATCTTTAAAGTATTCAGAAATGTATACTTTCTATGCTTTATATTCCAGTTTCTTCTCTCTATCAAATTATATAATTTTTTCCACATCTTATGAGACTGAGAAACTTTGAAATAAAAAAAAAATCTTACAACTTGTGCCTGTATTTTCTGTTTATAATTATTCTTTTTTTTGTCTTGTGGAGGCTAATGAAAAGATTTCTGATATTTTCAGAATATGGAAGTGAAGTGACAAGCCAACCAGTCTCTAAACAACATCTGGAAAGAATATCAGAACAAATATTGTTTCAAGAACAGACTAAGAAATTTCCCAATCATAATAAATCATCAGAAACATCTTCATCTGGGGTTTTTGAATACTGTAATTTTCCCAATCCTAACTCATTAAAAGAGGATACTGGTAGGTTAATTTGTATTTTATTGATTACATGTATATATATTTATCCTTTACACTTTCTGTTGACCAATAACATCATTCTGGTATTTACTCTCAGGTAATACATGTATACTAATTTATTGAACCAGTATTTTGGATATCTGTTTTTTTTGTTTTTTTTGTTGATGAATTCATGTTTGCAAAAGGTCTTTCTGGTTTTGTTTGTTTGAATGGTAGTTATTGAAGAAATTTTGACACTTTTAATTCAGAGGTATGTCCATCTGGATACTGTTTGTGTACTTAAAAAAGCGGGCTTCGTATTTTAGCGGTTTTGGCGTGGACAGCAATGCGCTAATTCATGAATACCATTAAAAAATCATTTATACATACAATATAAAGCATGGATATGTGTAGCGCTAATTCATGATTGCGCTAACCACTCACTACCCAGTGATTGTGCTAAATTTTGAATACGCTAATTAATGTACACTTGCAGTATATCTGAATCTTAATAAAACATTTTTTGAAGCCTTTATTTTCTAGGACTTTAACATTCTTTAATAGGTCATTACCATAAAGAGCTAGGGGCACATGGTTACAAACTTAAGCTGGTGCAGATGATGATCAGACATGGAGATAGGACACCACTTCATACTCTAGCTGACCGACCTAACCCAAGAATCAGCTGTAAGTTTTCAAAGAAGGAGAAACATGTACACTGGATTGTGGGCAAGTTTATCTCCAGAATGCAAAATGAGGACGCTAATGAGAATTTTGAATTTTTGCACCCCTATCCAAATCAACCATATTGTCGGCAGTCATATTTAACTCCACAGGGAGCTGTGCAGGCATTGCTGAATGGTCTTAAAGCAAAGTACAAGTACGTTGATCAGTTGGATTTATTTGGACAAAATTTCAGTGAGAGAAAAATTATTGTGAAGAGTACAGTATACCCTAGAACTTATCAGAGTGCAAATGCTTTTATGTTTGGCTTTTTATCTGATTTCAATGCCATCGTTAAAATTCAGAAAGCTAGAACTGATCTGTGTTCAGAGAAGGATTCAGGACTGCGCTGTTATTGTACAGGCATGGAAAAGTATGCAACACCTCAAAGGAATATGAGAAAGATGAGTAAATCTTCAATACAGGCAGTGACAAACTTCAAAAGGAAAGTAGCCAGTATATTCCACATGGATGTCACAGAGATTAAGTCATTAACTCATGTTTTTGATGCGTTGATGGTGCGAGCTTGTCACAGTCTTCCTTATCCTTGTAATAAACAGAGAAATTCATGTGTAGATAGGAAAATGTTGGACACATTGTGGAGCTTAATTAGCACAGATATGCAACATAATTATTTTTATAATGAAAATCTTTTAAAAACACACCATCTAAGATTTCATCCTCTCCTAGTGGAGATGTATTTAAGAATGAAAAATGTCACCAAGCGGAGCTCCCGAACAAACTTTGTGTTATACTCAGGACATGACATAACAATGACTCCATTTTTAATGCTGTTGGGCATATTTGATGGGAAGTGGACACCTTATGCATCCTCTCTAGTCCTTGAATTGTATAGCAAGGAAGAGGAATCAAAGATACATTATTATTTGAAAATTATATACAATGGTGCTGACAGAACAAAGGATTTAAAATTTTGCAGAGGTTTAGAAATGTGCAAGTTTAAGTATTTTGAACAATTTGTTAATACTCATTTAAGGAATATGGGACTAAATGATTACCTCTCAGAGTGCTTCTCTTGATGATTTGTTATTGGTAGTAAGTATTTTGAATAGTTTGTGGATATTGAATTATTATTTTCATATGCATTGTGAAGATCAAAGTTTGACTGGAAGGTGGGGGGTGAAATAGCATTATACTGTCCATAAAATATGATTTCATTAGTTAGCTGCTGTGGGTCTTTTCTATGCATTTTTGACATTTTTCAACTTCTTCTCCAGAAGAAGTGGACCAAGTCATTTAATCTTGCCAAAGCACCCTCGGGTAAAGAGGGGTTCATGTTTGTTCAACTGAAGAGTCACTCTCTGTTGTAAGGGTAGACAATCATGAATTATGTAAATTTGGTGGCATGTTTTTCAAATCTTTATCTCAAGAACTACTGGAAAAATAAGAAAATTATAGAAAAGTCTCTTGACATAATGTATGTTCATAAGTTTTGTCCAAATTGTGTCCCCTTGGGATAGGGTGCAGCCACAGCAAAAGGATCAAATTGTTGTCTTGAATGTAAAAGAAAATTCTTTTCAAGAACATCAGAACAATCAATAGTGATAAATATATGCAGGTATCCTCAGATAGTGCAGGTCAAACTTTGTTCCAATTGTGGCTCCAAGGGAGAAAGTATAAATATTTTGCTAAGGAATAAATAGGGACAATTTTTTTGTCAAGAATAAGTGGGGGCACAAGAGGGAAGATGATTTGAAAATATTTTTTGTTTCCCATTGATTTCTATAGTAAAAAACACAAGTTTTACCAAAGTTTTTGAGTTATCTCTCTTTGTTTTCCCAAATAAGTAACATTTTTTGAAAATCCATATAAATATTAAAGATCATTCGAATATCTTACCTTTTGAAAGTGGACATGGAGGTAGGCGGGAGAATAATACATGTACCCCAGTACTGTCATTTGCAGTTCTTATACAGTGTCATGATGCCACATACCAGTAATAGCAGCTGGGATCATCAGACAATGTTTTACTTTTTCATTATAGCATCATTTCATACATGTTTTCTCTGTGTCAAAATATATTTTTGCATCAGAATGTATTATGGCTTTCATTTTGAATATTGATATATCTTTTTTGAATTCTATCTGATGAAAGGTGTTTGAACAAGACATGTTTTGATATTACCTAATTTTTGGACCGTATGGAGTTCTGAATGTATATCATTTTCTTTTGTTGAATTATTTTAGTGCTTACCAATGTATCTAACTTCAGTCACTGTGATATTTTGTATACTAGTATGCTTTAACAGAAAATATTTACAATCATGTTCAATTTCTATAACATATTTTTTGTATTATCTTTTGATTTATGATTTCAGCTCACATGAGGAAGGGCTTTATTTTTTTTCCTGAACTTTCTAATTATTCATGTGCATTTAACTATTGAAAAAGTTTTACAAATTATTAAATTAAAATTTTTTGCTATTGAAAATCATATTCCATTCACATATGAACATTTACTGTTGACATTGAAAATAAAGGTGTTTTTCTGTGCAATTCTTTTAACATGTTCCCTGAAAATATAGTTAGGTTCTTCTTACAAGTTACAATACTGCTACTTATGGCCGTAAAGTGGTGTACCTGAAAGAATTGGTTAATTTTGAAATGAAATATTTCATGTCATAAAAGACACAAAAGACAAATTTTAACAGACCAGTCTGTTAATTTTGGGACAAATTACTAAGATGGACTAAAGTTTGTGCTTTTAAGTTGTATTTTTTCAGTATTATTATATTTGAACAATTTAGGATATTCATAAATGTTGATCACAGGGGCATGACGTTTTTACCTTTCTTTTCATAAATAAAAAAATTTCCATAGTATTTAACAATAACCTTGTAATTATTATACTATGGAGAATTTTTTTATTTATGAAAAGAAAGGTTAAAGATGTAAAGCACCTGTGATATTAATATATAAACAGTAAACCCTGTACTAACAGACATTGTTCCAACAGCTGCTAAATGTGTGTTAAATTCATGGCTATGACTCCCTCCACCCTTTTCCCAAATTCATTTCAATTCATAGTTTTCAATCTTCCAAACTCCTATTATAGCTTGCTTGAGCTGAAAACTCAATTCAAGATAGATACTTCTTACTCTTAAACTTGGAATTCAAACAAGAGGGAAATTGGGCTAGGCATACTGTAATATGCAGCTGAAAAGATGATTATGATTAAAAAAAAATAAACATAATGAAAGCTTTATATTAAAAAAAAATCCATTGATAAATTATTGTGTCATAAGCAATTTGAGATTTTATTGGAATGGTTCAGTAAAATTTAGCACGGTAAGGAATAAAACCAATGAGATTGTTTTCATAGTAACAGAAACTTTGGTACATCCACTGTCCATGTTTGGATAAGGCTGAGTTGCTGTGGCACTGCTTGATGTAGCAGCTGTGGTCTCTAAGTCTGTAGACGTTGATTGTGTGGAAGTTGATTGCGTAGTAGTAGATTCTGTTGTGGAGAGTTGTATAGTTGTTGTCTGAGTTGTAGTAACAGTTGATTCTGTTGTGGGTTGAGTGGTGGTCTGTTGAGAAGTGGTTGTGATGGGTTGAGTGGTGGCTGTGGTCTGTTGAGTAGTGGTTGTGGTGGGTTGTGTGGTGGTTTGTTGAGAAGTGGTTGTAGTGTGTTGTGTGGTGGTCTGTACAGTTGTGGTTGGTTGAGAAGTGGTTGTGGTTGGTTGTGTGGTGGTCTGTTGAATAGTGGTTGTGATGGGTTGAGTAGTGGTTGTGGTGGATTGTGAGATGGTTTGTTGAGAAATGGTTGTGATGGGTTGTGTACTGGTCTGTTGAGTTGTTATTGTAGTGGGTTGTGTGGTGGTCTGTTGAGTAGTGGCTGTGGTGGGTTGAGTGGTGGTTGTGGTGGATTGTGTGCTGGTCTGTTGAGTAGTGGTTGTGATAGGTTGTGTAGTGGTTGTGGTGGGTTGAGTAGTGGTTGTGATAGGTTGTGTAGTGGTTGTGGTGGGTTGAGTAGTGGTTGTGATAGGTTGTGTAGTGGTTGTGGTGGGTTGCATAGTAGTGATAGGTTGTGTAGTGGTTGTGGTGGGTTGAGTAGTGGTTGTGATAGGTTGTGTGGTGGTTGTGGTGGGTTGAGTAGTGGTTGTGATAGGTTGTGTAGTGGTTGTGGTGGGTTTAGTAGTGGTTGTGTCTGACTCTGTTGAGGTTATGGGAGGTGCAGTGGTGGTGGATTCCATTGTGGTTGTCTGAGTGGAAATTTGAGGAGTGATTGTGGTTGATTCTGTTGCTGTGGTTTGTATGGTTGTTGGTTGAATAGTGCTGGTTGTTGATCTAGTTGTGGTGGAAACAGTGGTTGTTGTAATGAACTCATCCAAACATGACTGAGAAAAAGTATTGATGACTTCTTGGCGAACAAATCCTGATAAAGTTGTTCCACAATAGGTTGTAAGGCACTCCAGAAGGGAAGGTATTGTGTTTCTGCAATATGAAATTCTTGCTTGTTGTAATTTCTCAAAGTAACTGTTTGATATGTGCCTCCCAAATCAATAATTGGTCAATAGTATCTTATTTTAGCTGTAACAAAAATGCTACTTACGCACAGAAGTTGGCATCAGAGGAATAATCAACAGTTATACAGGAAGTTCTGATTGTAGTGAAGTCTGATGCACAACTCTGGACAGCAGTGGTCAGACCTATAAATTAAACAAGAGATTTTTATTTGGTACTTATCAATCTGATTAAAATCAGATCCTTTGCTCCACTCACATAGATCGCTACACAATCCAATCATGTATTTTTCTTTGCAAGCAATTGCAGCATTAAGCTCGCCTGTCCTGACTATATTATACCAGGCAACTTATTTGCAGTACATGGCCCACTGCCACAACCCTTCACTTGTTTTTCTTTTAAATTTATCCTTTTTTTCTTCATAGGGTAAGAAACTTTGTTTTATTGTCCTCACTTCTCTCACACCTTTGTTTCTTTGAATTATTTAGATTTGTCATTACAAGTAAAACTAGAGGTACTGTGAGCGATGAGCTCACTAAATGATACCCCCCGCCTCCCATATGGTTATAACTGGTGAAAAAGTCCATGTTTTCCTGTGGCCGGGAAACCCAAAATATGTGTCGGATCAAAAAGTAAAATAGGAGGTGCACAATGGCAATATGTAATAAAGATTCTGTGAAAGTTTCATCAATTTTCATTCAGTGGTATGAGAGGAGTTGCGGATAAGAGATGGGTACCCCAAAGCGTAACAGACGGACGGACGGACGGAATTAACGATTACTATATACCCTCCCGCTTTTCAAGCGGGGGGTATAATAAAATTAAAATATAGAATATTCATACTTGTAATGTCTGTGCTGCATATGCTGTTTATCTCCAATTCGAACTTGGTTACGTTGATGACACTTTTGAGCCGGGCATCCACGGCATATGAGGAGGAAGGTAGATCCGTTTTAATACAAGACACATATGCATCCTTGTATCTTCAAATAAAAATAACTGAAGCTTTTATCCTAACGATCGAAGCGAGAGTTGAAAATACTTCCTTTCAAGTAGCGTGTAGAAGCAAAATTGACAATTTATATGAGCACCCGCACACGAACAAAAAAAAATATAGTGCTCCACAGCAGTTTTACCAGTTTGACTTACGAGCATATAGTCCCGCTTTGTAGTATTGTTGTAACAGCGAACACCAAGCCCTCTAAGGTACTCACATCCACCGAGTTCCCCATAGGGTCCGTCAGAGAATCGAACACTCCACTGCTGGACAGGCATTTCTCAAACACCGATTCCTCGTATCTACATGTTCAAAAAGGTTTCTGATATCTTGGCAACTTGTTTATTTTACTTGTGGATATTGTAATTTGGTAAATAAAATTATAGAATTATACATTCGTACACTCGCTTGGCCGCTACTAATCTCAGGGAGATGGATATAGAGACTAAAATTTTGGTCTGACATTAGACTAAAATTTTAGTCTCTACCCATTTCGCTGAGATTAGGCCGCTACTTAAATAAAGGTACGGATGTCAAGCTGCAAAACACATTTTTTATGAATTATATTGATATTTTCATACAAGCCTTCTTGTCATTGAGTACACTATATTATTACTAGCAAAATTGATAACGTATTTAACTTAAAGGGAGTCGACTATGGATGATATTATGCATTGAATATGTGTGTGTGTGTGTATATATATATATATATATATATATATATATATATACTGTAGATCACTAAATTTTCGCGACACCTTATTTTCGCGAGATAGTCATTGATTCTTTATTATTGAGACATAATTTTCACGAATTGCTGTTTTTACTCTATATAATCATAAGGAATACTTTTAAACGCGAGAATGAAATTTTCGCGAGCTCATTGTCTCGCGTAATTACGCGAAAATAAAGTTCTCGCGAATAAAACGTGATTTACAGTATATATATATATATATATATATATATATATATATATATATATATATATATATATATATATATATATATATATATATATATATATATATATATATCAAAGTCTCTTTTTGTCAATACAATAAAAAACTTTAAAACACTTTTCGAAATATTTCAACCGTGTTACCGGCCTTCATCAGTCGTGTTTATTGCATAGCAATTGGAGTTGCTATGCAATAAACACGACTGATGAAGGCCGGTAACACGGTTGAAATATTTCGAAAAGTGTTTTAAAGTTTTATATATATATATATATATATATATATATATATATATATATATATATATATATATATATATATATATATATATGAAATATTGCTTAGGGAGACCACGGAAGATATATTATCTGGCTTAGGGAGACCGCTGGATTAAGGCGACCTTTTTTGGTCTCCCTAATATTTTGACCTCATGAGTATTTCAAATGTCGTGTTTTTGGTAAATAAACAGTCTTCCATTAGATAAAAGTGATGTTTTTGTCTGCGATTTAACATTAAAAAGTAGTCAAATTTCTATCATATTACCTGAAAAAGAAAAGAATGTATTACCTGTGTATAATTTCAAAGGATATTTTTTCAGCATTGTGGAGACCACGGAAAACGTGCAATTTAACAAAAAATCTTGCATATATAATTTTTTCCGCGTTAAATTATTTTAAATGAGTGTTTCTTCGACTTATTTTTCCATTTTTTATGTTAAAAAACTAAAGAGGAAAAATATTCTAAATTTATGCATCAAGTTCTGAATTCTTAGCAAGTGCTTTCCGTCATTTGTTCCGAATACCATCGGAATGCCTCTTCAGTTTTCAGAAAATGACCTTTCAACACCCCTAATTGTTGAGAAAGAGTTGTATTGCGGTAAGTAACTTAAATAATACTTAATACTTTTTTTTAATACACAAGGCAAGCATTGATTTTTTTTGAGGGGGAGAGGGGGGGGTGTAGTAATTTTACTTTGAAGAAGGAAAGATTATAAATACGTATTTGAACCTGAAGGAAATTCGAAATAAAGTTGATATCAGTATATTCTTTTACACAAGTCCACAAACAAAATTTAAAGACAAAGCCGAATATAGAAAAAAGTAGCATCGCAAGCTGAGGCACCTATTCAAGCTATATGCTTGGGTCCCCTCAGAAATAACGTTTACCTCTTAGTCTTATGATCATTTCTTTCTTTTGCCTTATGATCTTTTTTCATTTGCTTATCACCAATTTTTTGTTGGTAGCCTCGCCCAACCTGAATCTGATAGGGTGTTTTGGTTGTACTACCCCCCCCCCCCCCCTTTTTCAATTACCTTACCCCTACACTGTACATGAAAACTTTAAAGATTATATTTCAAGGTGTTGGAAAATCATTTTTTTCATAACATTATTTATTTTGTATTTCTATTAGGCCTAATCAACAATTCATTGTCGCAGTCTATAACCTGTAGTTCCCTGCATTATTTTCAGCAATATTCGGTGACAGAAATAAAACAATCGTTTGAGATTTAACCCCCCCCCCATCCCCAAACAAATGAAACTGAAAAATGTTTGGTTGTTTTAACCCCACTTTTAACTGTAATATTAATTTTTTTTATATTATTTAATTTCGTTTATATTTTTATGAGTTTATTTCGTATTTTTCCTTTTAAAATTAAGTCAACAAATATGTGCACGAGTTAATAAATTAGCCTGCTGGTTCCCTGCATTTTCAGTGACAGACTCAGAGAACCAGAATATTTCAGGGAAGAACGACAAGATCAACGAGGAGGCTCAAAACAGTATTGAGGTTTGTTTATTTTGTATTTACACTTTATAAATTAGGCCTATTATCTTTATGGAAAACTCTGTGTGCAGATGGATATTTAGGGGCCTACATTTTAAATTTTATAGGCCTAAGTCGGTTAAAATGGCACATGTATTTTCGGTGACATGACTGTCACCAGCCCGCGTGTTTACATGTAACGTTGCCTGTTTACATTTAGCTACTGACCCTCTAAACATCTCGTAATCTTGTTTTTATGTTAGTTTACTATGTGTAACTTTACTGAAAGTGTTATATAGATTTATAGCGATCTCTTCGATCTCTTTATATTTAGGTGAAGAGAAATTTGGGACTATCAGTAGCTAGATGCTAAGTTAAATGTTTATAGATTTGCTCACCCACAACTTACATACAGTGGTCCTAGACATATATCATGAAGCACTAAAGCTTCTTGAAAAATATGCCTACTTGAAGTCTGCGTGATTCATACATCAATACAGTCTATGCGAATGTTTTTTTTTACCACACAGGGCATTCGGTCCTGTATAATTAATCAACAAACAGGACTTAATCAAATTTTGTCAGACCGAAAAAATCCAAATGTAAACAAATGGAACACCTGAAAATTAGTGAAGGAAAATGATAATTTGTTTGGCACAATTAATTAATAATTGTAGAAAAATTGAATTTAATATGTTGACGATACAACCGTTATGGCGAGCACAGATATTTATTTTGTTATAATTTAGATCAGGCTCATTAAACTGCACGTGACATTTAGTGTGTCTAGACTCTGATGTCACATTACCTCTTATAAATGTAAGTAATACATTTCCAAAAAGAAGCCTGAACAGTGCTGAAAGTAAATGAAGAACGTTTTGTTTACTATATTTATCTTCAATGTTTATCCATTAAATCAGGGCATGTTTACTTTTAGTTGAACTTTTGCTGCTATTCTTGCAAGAACGTAGCTTTAACAAGTGATGCATTGTGGGTCCAAGTTACGGCGTCAAAAAATTCTATCGAATGAATGTGCAGTCGTCCAAATTTTCTCTTCGCACAGAGCATGCAGAGGTTAGTCTTAAATTGAAAGTGAAAACGAGGCAGCACGTGAAAGTCATTATTGGCTTTCAGAGATTGTTTAAGAAATATAATGACTTTGTATTGACCAATCAGATTACCGGACTTCACAAAGTTATATAATATATGGTTATATGGACTCATGGCAATTGATATTGACCGAAGACTCAGAAAGTGATAGCGACTGAGCTTGTGAAGTCACTATCATTTCCTTTGTCTGAGGTCAATATCAATTGCCATGAGTCCTTATAATGACATAATTTGAGCATTCACTGAAGTCCATAATAGTTATATATTATATAAATGGTGCCTGTTTTGGAGGGTAACAGTTGAAATTGACACCCCAAGGAAAACCATTGTCAACCGACGCATCAGCGGTTTCATTATTTCTGCACTCGCAAGCATGTTTCGTCTGTCGTTTGTTGTTTTCAAGTAAGCTACATCAGACGCAAGCTTTTATTGACGTCAAGTTTATTCCGGTTCTTTCAAACGCGCAACTGACGTTTTGAGAATTCTACGGTGAACTGTACACGCATAATTTCCACGCATGTGGCATTACCGTTGTGTTACCCGTTGCCACATGTGTTGCTAAGGCTGAGGGTAATAGATCGGATTGTTAACTGCGTCTAAACCAATCAGATTTTAGTATTGAACATGAAAGTATAATAATATATAATCACACAAAGTTAATGCAATGACACAGTCCTAACTAAACAGACTTCGCTGTCATTACATCACAATTGTTAAAAACACGCATCTTATATTCTACGTAACTTCAGTGCACCAAACGCTGTGTTGTTCCACATCATTTTCTGCCAACACACTTTCGCGTCGATATCACAAAAGGAGGAATATCATGTGACATCCTTTCAGCCAATGAAAATTACAAAAATTATCTTCTTATATAATATATATGTAATTATTTTGCTTTGAAATTTGCATTATGTCGGTCATTACAGACATGTTTGAAATATATGGATTTTAATTACAACATTTTTTTATATCCATAATACCTAATGTCTTTTTTTACAGAACAGAATTTGTTGGACCCCAGTGTAACACTTTTATGGACAGAGAGGAAATCTTATCTCAAGGGTCAACATGTCTTTATTCCAAGAAAGGTAAATGATAATTACTTTTGCTAATACAATGTATACTCTTTTAATAAATTGTAACATCAGTGCAAAAGAAACATAGTCATACCAGTAACCTAACAACATTTTGAAAATGAAGTGCAATTGTATGATCAATCGAATGAATGTTAAACCCAGTCAGAATCATTCCTTGTACTTTTTTTTCGTATATCATTTTTATTAGGGCTGTGTATTGAGCAAAAAACAACAATATTTTATAATGTGATATGCACTATAATTGGATTATTAAACAAGTCTGTCAAAAAAGACATATAAATCATTATGCATGAATTTTACAAAAAAAAAAAATAAGAATAATTGTTTTGCAACTCATATTAATTTGTTTTTGTCTTACTGTCTTTAAAAAGTACACTTCAAATTCAAATTAAACAGGAAAACCTTGTTTAAAATATTTAGTACATTTATCTTACATGTTGAATAAATTGCATGTACTGTATGGAAATAGGTTCATTATTTTCAATATGTTGTTACTTTCTGACTCAAAAAAAGAATAGTTTTATATCCTATGCATCATGTGAATGCTTTAAGAAATTCTTATCCATATTTACATGCAATCTAATTAAAATTTGATGTTCCGAATCCTCTACAGCTTCTCAAACATCTAACAACATCCCATTCGGGGTCATGTCAGAACCACCTTTTGAGCCAATAGCCAAATGAAATCATTGCCCTGAAATCTTGGCTTATACATGTAGCTTTGAATGGGTTTCCTCTTTATAGTTAATGCCGTTTGCCTAAATGCCCGAGGAGTTTTGTAATTCAATGTAAACAAAATATGCATTGCGTAAGCTGTGCTTTGTATGAATTATGACGTTAGGATATCTTTAAAATAGTTAATGCTTTTTTGTTTATGAATATCAGTTGGTTTTCTTTATGCAGTTTAATGCAGTTCATGAATAAAATGTAAACATGGAAAAAGAAGCATGCTCCGTGAAGCATATTTTCTCAAAATAATGCATTTGTTATCCCTTTTAAGTTGATTTTTAAAAAAAAATATGTAGTTGATTTAGGAGCTCTTTCTTATCTTCACTGTTTACTCTTACAGGGGTGTATGCCAGAATCTTTTGAAGAACAGTCTGAATCTAACATGGAAAAATGAGGAAGAACAGCCTTCCAGCTTACAAATCTATATTTTGACAAAGGGTAATTTTGTTTTTAATTCAATTAGAAGTACACATAAAATTAATTTATGCTCGCACCCCTTCAAAGACGGGAGGGCATATTGTTTTGCTGCAGTCTGTCTGTCGGTTTGGTGGCCCACCACTAGTTTTGCTTCAATTTCTTCACAGAAGTTGCACATATTGAATTCAAATTTGATACTAATGTATATTGTTTGTTTATAAGCATGGGTGTATACATGTGCATAGGAATCATCATGCCCATCTCTCTGTTCATGTGTTTGCCCACATGTGAGATTAGCTTGTTTTAATTCTGGCTGAGATAAATTAGATTTAAGGTCATCTAAATACAAACAATTTAAAGTAAATTACTATTGTATTGGGATAAACATTTTGGAAAATATGTAACTTTATTACTAGGTTATATTATAAAATCTCAAGTTTTAAATACTGATTTACATGTAGAAAGTAGTTGGTCTCCTAAATGCAGTTATAATACATTTGGTCTCCCTTATGCATACAGTATATTATATAAATTTAAAGATCAACATGTATTTTTGTTTGTTGTTTAATTTCCCTTTTATATTTAGTTTATTTAACAAAACATATAACTTACATTAAAATCTAGTGTATTAAAATCTCAAGTTTTGAATACTGATTTACATGTAGAAAGTAGTTGGTCTCCTAAATGCAGTTATAATACATTTGGTCTCCCTTATGCATACAGTATATTATATAAATTTAAAGATCAACATGTATTTTTGTTTGTGTTTTTGTTTGTTGTTTAATGTCCCTCTTATTTTTGTTTATTTAACAAAACATATAACTTACTAGAGTATAAAAAGAAGGATATGGAGATAACGAACAGTATTCAATATCGAAGTCCATAAACATGACAAAATAAGAGCAGAGCAAACATGACCCATGAAACATCAGAGGTGGGATCAGGTGCCATGGAGAAGTGAGCATTCCCTGCTGACTGGTCACACCAGATGTTTGCTCATTGTCATGATAGTGAAATAACGGAAAATTTGTCGTCAATTCAGGTTATAAATAATGGACGAACAATTGGTATGAAAAATGTCAGTCAGCATTTGACTCAATGATAAATTGTATTTGCAGACAAGGTCATTGTATCAACTATAGAACTTACAAAATAATGACTTTAAACAAGACTGCTGATATTCTTGTTTCATCAACTTGAACTTGCTTGTCAATAATTTACCTCATTTTAGAAATTGTTCGTATGTAGAGCATGCTTTTGCGTATCGAATCAACTGAGATATATACACTCCGTATGCAGGTGATGAAGGTATATTGCTGATGATACAAAAGTTAAAGTCGTCATGTTTATCATATAACTAGGTTGTTAGGTTATCATTAACAGTGATTATTGTCTTTTTCAAGTAAAATATCCAAGTAAGAAACAGATGTGTCAGAGTCTGTGGTTTCTTTTATCTCAAGCTCTCCTGAATATATCGTATCGACATAGAAATTACCATTGTTAATTGACATGTTGTCGATATATCTGAAGGTCAAGTTGAAGGCCACAGCAAGTGTTTTCTTCTTTTCACGCATAAGATTTTGCATAAATTCTGCTTCATATGAATATAAAAATCTCAAGTTTTGAATACTGATTTACATGTGAATTTAAGTTGGTCTCGTAAATTCAGTAATAATACATTTGGTCTCCCTTATGCATACAATATACTTGTATCATATAAATTTAAAGACTGGCATGTATTTTTGTTTGTTTCTTTGTTGTTTAATGTCCCTCTTAGATTTAGTTACTGTAATAAAGCATGTAATAAACTAGGGTATTGAAATATATCTGAAGTTTTGAATGTTGATTTGCATGTGGATAGTAGTTGGTCTCCTTAATGCAGTAATAATATATTTGGTCTCCCTTATGCATAATGTATATTATGCAAATTTAATTATGTATAATATGTGAAAATCCAAATTTACTCTGAATGATGCTTGTTGTCAATGTTCTTTCAATTCAAGCATACAACAGACAAAATATAGAATTAGAAATGTATTTATCATCTGTCTCAATCTACATGTACAAATCATGAAATTTAAGAATGTCTACATATTACTGTAAATCGTTTTAATTCCGCGATGTTAAAATTTCATGATATCTCAAATAGTACCAATTCCGATGGTTTTAATTTCACACTTTAAGATATTAATTCAAATTTCGTATAAGCATTTAAACGCTTTTAACAACTAATGATAACATTCACGATGGGTTTAATTTCGCGGGAAAATGATAGATCGTGAACATAGTGAAATTAAAACCATCGTGAATATTTGCCAATCTACAGTATATATGCATTAAACATTAAATTGTAAATTTTGGACAATTAGTATGTTTAGCATCTCATATCAGAGTTGGAAATTACTGACTGCCCATGGCAGCCTGTTTTTGAGGTAGGGATTAATCTCTCTACATGTAGTCCTGGTCATTTAAACAAATTTTCTCTGTTTTCTATCCCTTTTAAGTTGATCTTTTAAAAAAATATGCAGTTGATCATGTCGATTTAGGTGCTCTTTATTATCTTCACTGTTTACTCTTTTACAGGGGTGTATGCCAGAATCTTTTGAAGAACAGTCAGAATCTAACATGGAAAAATGAGGAAAAACAGCCTTCCTGCTAATCTATATTCTGACAAAGGGTAATTTTGTTTTTAATTCAGTTAGAAGTACACATATAATTATGCTCGCATCCCTTTCAAAGAAGGGAGGGCATATTGCTTTGCTGCTTTCTGTCAGTCGGTTTGGTGGTCCACCTTTAGTTTTGCTTCAATTTCTTCACAGAGGTTGCACATATTGAATTTAAGTGTGGTACTAGTGTATATTGTTTGTTTATAAGCATGGGTGTATACATGTGCATAGGAATCATCATATCCATCTTTCTGTTCATGTGTTTGCCCACTTGTAGTCAGGGGCATAACTCAAACAAGTTATAAAAAAATAACTTAAATAAGTTATTTCACACACACAAATAAAAAAGAAAAAAACTTAAATTAGTTATTTGTATATCCTACTTGGACATTGATTTCTTGGAAATTTTGTGTTTCCTGCCAATATGCATTGCATTTTGGGATTCCATTATGTAATACTAGATGGAGTGCACCGACTACAATGGAGAATTGGTGAGGAGGTGGAGATAAATCGCATTTACACCTTATTTTGTGGTTTTATCCACATGGTGAATATATCTAATTTTTATTATTAAATAAAAAAATTCCCCACTTTTCCCAAGACTTTGAACACTTTTCCTGCATTGAGCAAGGTTTAAATTTAGTCAAACATTTGTTTTTGTTGTACGGGGTGTGAAGTTATTTTAGAAAAATAATGTGTTTGATTTACTAAGGCAAGGAGAAAGTACAGACCCTTAACTGTGCTACTACACCTCAGAAACGAACCGTACCGTGAACAAAGCATACCATTCCGTGCACAAAGTGAACCGGTCCGTTCACAAAGCATACCGTACCGTCCACAAAGCGAACCGTTCCGTTCACAATGCGTACCTAGCTGTCCACAAAGCGTACCGTACCGTTCACAAAGCGTACCGTTCCGTGCAAGAAACGAACCATACCGTTCTTTGGTTAATTATGCAAACCATGCCCCCAATGATTTTTGAATCGTGTAATGACCAAATAAGTCATTCAGGTTTATTTCTCGCTACGGCGCCTGTGAAAGGAGGACGGAGATTGTGTCTGCCTGTTCGAAACACCATTATCAAGTATCAAGCGTCTGGGCCCTCAACTTTAAAAATAAGGAAACTACTCGAAGCAAACTACAACTTCAAAACAACTAGACAGAGTGTGAGACGATTCCTTATTTGCTATAAATTAGATCAACTGGTTGTGTTTGTGGTCAAAGGTACAGTACAGGCCATGAGTTTTCCCGCAAAACACGTACGGGGCACAGTGGACCTTGAACAATGTCGGCGTATTTGAAGTCTTTCATTTTCTTTATATTAGCAAATTAAATCAATTTCCTTTTGAAATATTAGTTGTATTTAAATATTTGTAATTTAACTATACAGATATTTAAACTAATATTATAAGATGCCCCAAAATTCAATATAATCGTGCTCGTGCCCGGGGAAAATCCCTCTTTAAATGTGTACATGTACACTCATGTTTCATAATCCTATAATTATATTTGATATAAAAATAGGTTCAATAGACTATAATACAACTAAGATAGAACACGCTTTCATTAATTAATTCCCTGGTTGTCTCTACTTTAGATTTTGATTTTGCTCATTTAAATTATTAAATCGGATACAAGATCGTTTTTGTCGTAAGTATGCATTCATATTAGTACATATCAGATGCATGATTTAACTAATGAATTATTTTGTAAGAATTTTAAAACATATATAAACTGTCTAGAGTAAAATTTAAAAAAGAACTGTATTAGACTATCACATTAATTCTGTTAAGATTTTTACTATAGGCGAATCACTGGTGCAGTTATACTTACACTGAAAATCTGTAATCATGTAAAATATGGATTAAAATATTACATGCGGTAAACATGAAGATTTCTACTGAACAGACAGAGATGATAATCTTACTAATAAAACTGATCAACTTTCATGCTGCATACAAAAATCGCCAGCCGAATTTCTTGCAGAAAAAATGTGCAAACTGCAGTATAAATATTACTTCATTCTGAAATACATCTTATGAAAAATGAAAAAAAAAACAGTTTGCGAAAAAATAAAGATATTATAAGGTTTGTTACACTGTACCCCCATCCCCTTTCTAGAAAGCAATACGAATTAGCTGGTTAAAAGTTCTTTAGAAGTCTGCAAAATGGTACGTTGTTGTAAATTAAAAATTAAATCATGATCTACAGGAAACATCCTTATTAGTGTCTGTAAAAAGATAATTTACTATATAAAATGAAATTTAAAAAAAATATCAATCCTCTTTCAAGCCATATTATGTTTGTTACCCCCCCCCCCCCCACCTCTAGAAGGCGATACTTATGTGAATTTATGTGACTTTAAATTGTGCTTTTGTAAAAAAAGAAAATTATAATTTAGGGATACATGCTTATTTATTTTTGTCTGAAAAAGGATAATTTAGGAAGTAAATTTGTAATCAGTGTTGTGGTGAAACCTGGAAGATGAGTTTGCTGGATGTCAGTTGAGTGATTAAAAACACTTGATGTGGTCAGAACTAAATAATTTGAAAGGTGTGTTAAACACACGGCGCCCCCATCCCTCCGGCTGTGACCCAATATATTTTTTTAAACAGGTGTGAACTATGAACTGACCATAAGAATGTTTCAAATCACAGGAGAAATTCTTCCTACATAAACAGACTTTCAGGGTCTCTTAGCGTCATGCCATTTTGATTGACAGGTGATGCACAAGGATTTCATGCGTGCAGCATGCATGTACAGAGAACGGATTATTCATTGCATAATAGTTGTAAATGGGTTGATTAAAAAGCATCATAGACTGATTAATTGTGACTTTGGCGATGTAAATAAAATGAAGAAGGAGAATGAATACAAATCATTTTTTTTTACAGATAATGTATTAAGGGGTTGGATCTCTCTATCCCCCTTTTCTCTCTCTCTCTCTCTCATTCACATCGTTTTTACAGACTTTACAGGAATAGAATAACTTAATAAAATAAAGAAAAACGTATTAAAATAATTACTTAATACACTGAAAGGATTATTGAAAACATAAATACTTGTCTGTAAAAAGAATGCTTTCTGTTACGAGAAAGTGCTCGGAAGTTATTGTATTGATTTCGTGTTTCTACTGCTGATTTTCGTATCTATTTTGTTTACTGATATTTCTCTTCTGAAGCAAATGTTTAAATGATAGATCTACAATTTTTGAAAATAAAAAAACAATGTACATATCTAATTACTAGGAATAAAAATGAAGCAGGAATAGTCATATTTATTTCTTTAGATCAATTAATTAGAAATAATTTATATATGTGCGTATAGAACAAGTATATACCCGGTATTATATTAATTCCTTTTAATTATGTTACAACTTTATTTTAAAGTGATTGATTGATTGAAAATTTATACTGTTTAATGTCCCTCTCCAGAATATTTCACTTATATGGAGACGTCACCATTGCCGGTAAAGGGCTGCAAATTTAAGCCTATGCTCGGCACTTACGGCCTTTGAGCAGGGAGGGATTTCAATTCTTATATATTTGCAACAAATTGCAGTCATTTTCACATAGAATTTTATAGTTTTTAATTTTTGATTTTTTTTGCCACACCTGCTGTGACACGGGGCCTCGTTTAGAATTATTTATTTTCATTACGTGTCTCATCTAGATCATTGAAATCTGTGTTTTTGTTTGTTTCTGTTTTTTTGAGGACCGCCCATTTAGTCGCATTTTATGACAAGCAAGGGGGTACTGAGGACCTATTCTAACCCGGATCCAACATTTTAAAGTGAAAAAATATTTCATTTAATTTTTTTTCCTTTTTAAAATGAAGGTTCAGCATAAGTAAAAAATAAGTACGGAAATATTTACGAGTTCTATATATATTAATACATATAGATAATCCAATAAAAAGTCTCAGTGGTCGGAATTGAATACTTAAAATATAAAAGAATAAACACGAAAAAATTTTCATTTAGTAAAGCTTTAGGCCTTTCATTCTTATTATCTTCAGAAGCTTTACAAAATTTTTGTAAAGCTTCTGAAGATAGAATGAAAGGCCTTCAAAGCTTTATTCTGAAGTTTTTTTTGTAAAGCGTTTTTCTTCTTTATTTTAAGTATTAATACATATCTATACATAATGCCAAAGACATCGGTGGGATGATGTTTTTTCTTTCATTTTTTTTTTTTTCATTTTTCTTCCATCACCGCTGTAGTGTAAATTTATGTTTAAATTGAAACCAAGATATTAATTTGTTAATAGTGGAAATATAATTATATACATGCATTAAGTACTTCAAAAGTCATTTAAAATGAATTAATTTTTAGCAACCAATCAAGAATTAAAGCTAACAGGCTCCGCCCACTTCATTTGCATACCGTTTCCCAAAGGTTCACAAAACGAACCGTTCCATGCAAGAAACGAAACGTACCGTCCACAAAGCGTACCGTACCATCCACAAAGCGTACCGTACCGTTCACAAAACAAACCGTTATATTCACAAAGGGTACCGTTCCATGCACAAAGCGTACCAAACCGTACCGTTCAAGTGGTGTAGTAGCACAGTTTAGGGTCTGTAGGTCATAGCAAAGAGAAAAAACTCATTGAGACCAAAATATAACTCATTTGAGTTATTTTTGAAAATAACTTGTTTAAGTTGAGCCCCTGACTGTGAGAAGATGTTTTAATGAATCCCACCCTATTTTTGTCTTTTCTTGATTATCTCCCCTTGAAAGAGGGCATGACCCTTCATTTGAACAAACTAATATCCCCTTTATGTTGTGTGATTAGCTTTTTTTGTTTTAATTCTGGCTGAGATAAATTGATTAAGGTCATCTAAATACAAACAATTCAAAGTAAATTACTGTACTATACAAATTTAAAGATCAACATGTATTTTTGTTTGTTGTTTAATGTCCCTCTTATATTTAGTTTATTTAACAAAACATATAACTTACTAGAGTATTAAATCTCAAGTTTTGAATACTGATTTACATGTGGATTGGTCTCTTAAATTCAGTAATAATACATTTGGTCTCCCTTATGCATACAATATACTTGTATTATAAAAATTTAAAGACTGACATGCATTTTTGTTTGTTTCTTTGTTGTTTAATGTCCCTCATAAATTTGTAATTGTAAGCATGTAATTAACTAGGGTATTGAAATATATCTGAAATATATCTGAAGTTTTGAATGCTGATTTGCGAGTGGATAGTAGTTGGTCTCCTTAATGCAGTAATAATATATTTGGTCTCCCTTATGCATAATGTATATTATGTAAATTTAACTATGTATGATATGTGAAAATCAAAATTTTCTCTGACTGATAGTGGTTCTTTCAATTCAAGCACACAAGTCAACAGCCAAATTATCATGAATAATAAAATTAGAAATGATTTTATCATCTGTCTCAATCTACATGTACGAATCATGAATTTAAGAATGTTAATATATTATATATGCATTAAGCATTAATTTGTAAATTTTGGACAATTAGTATGTTTAGCAAGAGTTGGAAATTACTGACTGCCCATGGCAGTCTGTTTTTGAGGTAGGGATTAATCTCTGTACATGTAGTTCTGGTCATTTAAACAAATTTTCTCTGTTCTCTACCTTTTTTTCAGGGTATAGTAAGTCTGTAGAAAATAAGTAAAATATAATATAACAAGGGAGCACTTCTAGTTAAATTATAAATAAACTTAGTGTTAATTGAATTTAGATGATTTTTAGTAACCTGACTAATACTTTTCATTAAATGTAGCTTTTAAAAGTGTCTTTTTAGTGATTTTTGAAACATTATTTTACCGTGCTTTTGCAAATATACTCAAAAAAAGTATAAGTATTTGTAACATTTCTATCATTTTTGCACGATTTTCCATAACTGCATATATGGAAAAAGACAAAATGTACATGTGTATGCATGTAAAATACAAATGGCGAATGCACATGTTTGAAGCATTGACAAAATCGAGAGAGAAAGCTTTTCATTGTGATTCATTTCAACTAATCTGCATGATTTAAAGGCAAAACAAGAATAAAATAACTTTAGATAAAATTAAAATGCATAAATTTAAAATGTTTAGAATTGCGTAATAATTACACCTAAAGGGCATGTGCTGAAAAAAAAGATTTGGCGAAGAGGGATTAATCTCTGTACATGTAGTTCTGGTCATTTAAACAAATTTTCTCTGTTCTTGTTTCCTTTTTAAAATTATTACATTTGAAAATTTTTTTTACAGGGTTATAGTAAGTCTGTAGAAAATTAGTAAAATATAATATAACAAGGGAGCATTCTAGTTAAATTATGAGTTGACCTACGAATAGTTTGTCAAATCAGATGATTTTTAGTAACCGGGTACTTGCCTACTTTTCAGTTCAAGTAGCTGGTTATGCAGATGATTTTTCTTTAGACCTCAAAATACCTGCTTTTGCAATATACTCAACAGGAACTAGTATAAGTATTTGTAACTTGTTATTTCCATATCTTTTTTGCATATTTTCCATATTTGCATATATTGAATAAAGACAAGTACATGTACATGTGTATGCATGTAAATCTGCATATCTGACACGTTTTGATTGGCTAATGCACTGATGTTTGAAGAGTAAAACAAGCATGAACGAGAGAGAAAGCTTTTCATTGTGACTTCATAAGAGAGCAAATAATCAAAAACACAATGCTCCGTGATGTATTTAATGTAACAAAACAAGACAGAAACAACAAACAAATGCATAGATTGCATTAGAATTTGAATAATTATCTTTAAAATTTAATTTGGTATTTGCACCGTTAATGCTGATTTAACAGTTGAAAACATGTGTTTTAGTTAATCACACAGAAAATTAACTTTATTTGAAAACCATAGGATATATTTGTTATGAAGAGGGGTATTATGGAAATATATGAGAATCATGGCAGCCATTTTTGCAATACAAGTAGGGATTAATCTCTTAATATAAATTCTTACAAGGTTTTCATTTAAACAAATTTTCTAATTTTCAGATAATAGAATTTTTTCATAAAACATCTTTATATATATCAAAGGATAATATAGGTCACAATTGGAGGACATTCTAGTAGAAATATATGAGTTGACCAAACGATTAGTGTTGTCAAATCAGATGATTTTTAGTAACCGGGTATTCGCCTAACTTTTCAGTTCAAGTAGCTGGTTATGCAGATGATTTTTCTTTAGACCTCAAAATACCTGCTTTTGCAATATATACTCAACAGGAACTAGTATAAGTATTTGTAACTTGTTATTTCCATATCTTTTTTGCATATTTTCCATATTTGCATATATGGAATAAAGACAAGTACATGTACATGTGTATGCATGTAAATCTGCATATCTGACACGTTTTGATTGGCTAATGCAATTACTTGTGTTTGAAGCAGTAAAACAAGCATGAACACTTGAGAGAGAAAGCTTTTCATTGTGACTTATTTTCATAAGAGAGCAACCCAAAAAACAATGCTAACTCATATTTAATGTAACAAAACAAGAAGAAACAACAAACAAATGCATAGATTGCATTAGAAAAGGTTGGAATAATTATCTTTAAAATTCAATTTGGTATTTGCGACCGTTAATGCTGATTTAACAGTTGAAAACATGTGTTTTAGTTCTCACACAGAAAATTAACTTTATTGAAAGAAAACCATAGGATATATTTGTTATGAAGAGGGGTATTATGGAAATATATGAGAATCTTTGAAAATCTAATGCATACAAGCCACGGTTATAATCCTTGCCAATATACATTTTACAAGGACCACATATGCATAAATGCCAATCTAATTAAAATTAGATAATAGATCCTTTCCCATACTCACAACACTAACATTTGACATCCCAAAGAGGGTAATGTCAGAGGTCAAATTTAGAACAACTGATTTGGATCAACAGATATACAATGATTTTGAAGGCGACAATATGATTGGTTGAGGGAATTTGACCTCTGACTTAACCTTTTATGGGATGTTGTTAGATATTAGTGTAGCAAGTAATATGAGCAGATATAAACATGAAGTCTAATTTTAATTAGATTGGCATATATTTCAGTTTTTAAATGTCTGCATTGCTGATATTGGTTTAAATGTAAAAATTTTACAAGGAATTGTTCAAAACTTTGCTGTTGATTCAGAAAACTGAACATAGTAAAAGAAAAATCATTATGATTTATCTGTGTACTAGTATATCATGATACCTCATGAATGCTTGTATCTAAGTTTGTTATTTTTTTTTTCTTTTTGTAGATTGAATCTGTGTTAAAACTTGTCCAATATATAAAGACAATGGGTGAAAAAGTACAGCTTTGTTCACAGGAACTTAATACATCATCATAAGGTAATTTCTTTTATTGAAAAGGGGGATTACACAGCATCTTTCAGGTATAATTGTCTTCTCAGAAAATTGTAGAGATATGCAACTGAAGGTTGATTATTATAGTGACATTTATTTTTTTCCTTTTTGGCTAATACTGTATACAGGGTTATTTTCGCCCCGTGTTATTTTCGCCCTTTCACACTTGCAAACAATTTTGCCCCCTTTTAAATTCGCCCAGTCAAAGTTTTGTTTAAGAAATTATACTGTATTCTATGAATTCGCCCAAATGAGAGTAGGGCAAAAGGGGCAAAAATAAAACGGGGGCGAAAATTTCCCTGTATCATGTGTATACAGTACTTTTATGATTTTCACTTGATTATTGAAAAAAGCCTTTGATATCACTGCTGATTTTATTTCATGATTATAGTGGATGGAGAACAGATTATGATTTCTTACAATTTATTACTATTACAGATCATTTTCCTAAGATGGGTGAAATCAACAGTCAAATACTGACACTTTAAAGAAAAGCAAAAGACATCTCAGGTAAAATGAAAAAAAAAACAAACTCATTTACAGTTTTATTAATTACTAATCTTTAGCTTGACAAACCAGAAATTTCCTATTTGACAATCTACAGATCAAGATTGATTGAATGTATGTTGTTTAATGTCCCTCTCAAGAATTTTTCACTCATATACCCAGGTCAAGAATGCAGAGTTTATACATTGTAGACTAGTAGGATTTCGGTCAATTATTACAGGAAAACTACAGTCCCTATCAAGAATTTTATACTCGTATGAAGACACCACAACTTGCCGATGAAGAGCTACAAATTTTTACCTATATGCCGGCACCTACTGCGACATGGGACCTTGATTTTTACATCGGTCTCATCTGAAGGATCAGTCTCTGTGTTCCATAGTGGGAATCAAATCTGCCACATAAGGATCAAATCCTTATTTCTTGACTCAAGAGCAGACGCTCTAACACTATGCCACCCAGGCTTCTAGACTTTTATGAGGATCGCTGACTTATACAGTTGATGGCTTTCTTTTACACAATGTATGGAAGCTCTTTAAAAATATAAAATTTAGTCCAACATTTAATTAACAAAAATATTTTTTTTTTCAGTGCACATATAAGTTGTGTTTAAAGAAAACAACAACCACTGTACCCTCAACACCCGGCCTTCACATGTAAGTCCCCCTAACACCATAGCTATGACTATTTCAAATCTTTACAACTTACTGAACTGTGACACAACATACAGACTGTACATTTAATGTTCATGTCATAGAAATATGACGTTACCTTTTCAAAGTGCATGAAAATGCACATGCACAATTGCAGGAAATGGTTTATGTATGATTTTGCGTCAGAAATAGGAAATGGTTTATGCGTTAAAATGTGTGACTGTGGGGAAGGGGGTTAAAGGTTTTCTTATCTATTAACAATTCTGTACCTACATGTATGTACATGAAACAGATTTAAATGTCCAAGTATACTGTCAACTGTAAAAGTCTGTGCTTCTTGCAAAAGTCCATGAACTCAGTGTTAAAGCGACTGTTCGGCTGCATATTGTGTGCTTTTTCATTCAAATATACCCAATATAAAATTTAAGGAGTAAGGAAGAAAGTTGAAGTCAGCAGTGTTAGAAACATTAATACTCTCACCCTATACAATTACAAAGTTAACAAAATTAGAATCTGCCAGAAAATCAAGGGTCATACCTATTTACTTGTATAACGTGGATCCTAAAACAACACATGTCTACACTTTGGGACTTACAATCATAATGGAATATGAGGTAAAAGCAAAATTTTCTCAAAAGCAAAATATCATTACTCTTTGATGAATTAATAATCTTTTACATTTTAATCTGCATTCAGACAAATTTAACAGAATTAAGTAAAAATGTTGACCTGATGTGTATTGGGGCCCAGCAAAGAAAAATTCACCAAAGCATACATTATCGTGGCAAAATGTCAAACAAAATATGTTCTGCAGGTCCATTACAATTTGCACTTCAAATGGCAATTATTTTTACTTGTCATAGGTGCATTTTTATCTTGAGTTTACATTGATTTTTTTTTCTTTGTAAGCCACATGGAGATACAAGTAATGATAGCTTGTATCAACAAACCTGCAGAATAGAACCGTAGCAAACCCGGCACAAGTGTTGCCGAGACCTAATGTCTTCATCCAATGATTAAATTATACTCCCAACTAATTTTTTTAGTAGGAAAATTGCATTTCAAGCCCTGTAATATACTACAAGATTTGTCACAGAAAGTCATAGACAGGGAAATTAGTTCAGTTTCATTTTGCTAGATTAATTAAATTTCTTTCCTTGTCATTGCAAGAAGTAACATTTTTGATCATGCATTTCAAGTTTCATGATATCGCGTTTAATAAGAAAATTATGTAAGAATAAAGAAAGCATGTTTAAGTGTACATCGGGGCACGAAAGGAAGCGTAATTTTCCTCTCTCTTCCTTTATCTGCTTCACAAGCGTCTGTTAACATTAAATGATATTTTTTTTAAAGTGAAAGACCACTCTTCACTAGGGAACTTATTTAAAATAACAACTGTCTGTTATTTTTTTCTTGTTTATTTTTTTTTTCAAGCAAATTCAAATTTAAGTCAAAATTTAGTCGAACATTGCACACAGCAGAAAAAACACATTGTTTGATGTCATTCGTAGCGCAGATTGTTCCCCATTGCCTGCATTTAAAAAAACTGTTCTCTTATTCTTAGTATACATACTTTAACTATTTTTGGTATAGAGGAGAAACTCTCATTGAATTTCAAGACATTTAAAAATAACTTCTTTATTAAAATATAGTGTGTAATATCACTTCTGTACTATTCTTTCCCATCTTTGGTGTATATAAACCATATCCAAAACAATTAATTACATCTCTGTGTGCCGGTTACACATTTGACAATGTCATTTTAATCAAACTCAATTCCAATGACACTTGAAAATCATGAAACCAATTGTCTGTTTCTTAAATGCTATTTGAACAATTTCTAAAGCGAGGTAAATTATTGACAAACAAGTTAATGAAACAAGAATATCAGCAGTCTCATTTAAGGTCATCATTTTGTAAGTTCTATGGTCAATACCATGACCTTGTCTTAAAATACAACATCATCGAGTCAAATGCTGACTGACGTTTTTCATACCAATTGTTAGTCCATTATTTATACACTGAATTGACGACGGATGTTTCCGTTTTTTCACGATCATGACGATGAGCACACGGCGGGTGTGACCGGTCAGCAGGGGATGCTCACTCCTCCTTGGCACCTGATTCCACCTCTGATGTTTCAGAAGTCTTTGTTTGCTCTGCTCCTATTTTGTATTGTTTTATGGACTTTGATATTGAATACTGTTTGTTATCTCCATATCCTTCTTATATGAAATTTTGATATATATAAGATTTTTATTCTGGTTTCACTGATTAAAATTTGAGTTCAATGTTTTACAGTTAGTGAATTGCTATTTCTTTTGTTTGTTTGCTTATATTCAGACCAATGGTGTTGACATATTTTCAAATAATTAGGATAAACTTACCACTCTAGTGTACCTTTTGTCACTGAAGTTATATGAATGGTCAAAAATTGACTAACTTTCATTTTTGTGTCACTTTCAGAGCAGAACGACACTTAGAGATGCTTTACTTGGTGCCTGTCTGTCCGTCTGTCACACTTTACATCTCCAGAACTGTAAGAGGTATGGTTTTGATATTTTGCAAATATATTTCTTGGCACTAAGGCTTTTGTAAATTACCATGGTTACTGACCCCATGACCTTTGACCTACTTTGCAAAAATATTGCCGATAAATTTGGTCATTTAATTAAGAGGAAAGCGTTAAGTCCAATGGCATTTTTATTTAGCACGTGCACTGATTGTCACTGAACATGATATATGCTATTATTACAATTTATTTGACTTGCCTTTCTTTACAAAAAATATTCCGTACAGTTTGTTTTAACTTATGGCTTTGAAATTTTGAGAGAATTTAATTAGCATTTATACATGTTTATAAGCTCACAATACTATACTTTGAAACCCTTTCTTTCTGAGGATTTTTGGAAGCACCTACATGTGTATTTTATAAAATGATAAATAGTTATTCCTCATAATTTCAATTTAATTATTCATTTGATTGCCAAATTCTATCCCAGTCTTTTCCATTTGATCCTTTTTTTCCTTGCAGACAAATGCATGAACCTCCAAAGCTCAATGCTAATTTTAATTTAAAAGCTGGCCACTCTTAGATTTATTTATCTCTTTAATGAAGCTACATAGCAGGCTACATATACATTCCTCAAGAATACAGGTGACTCTATATACTTCAATCTTTAATTTTCTTAAAATTAGGTACATGAAGTTGCTTCCAAACATCTGAAAGTTCTATTACAATTATCACTATTTTTATTAGTTTTCTTCATGTAAGTTTAATGTATTTTGAAATTTAAAACTTTTATTTGTGCCAGGTAAGAGAGAAATTCAGTTCTAAAATTGCCCTAGGAGTTCTTGGATTGCATCATACTGCTTACAGGCCTTGACAAAAAACAGTGTCTTGAAAAAAAAACTGAAAATATTCAGTGAAAAAATTGATGAGAGAAAGATCCACTAGAAATATTTTGAAGCCTTTGAGCTGAAATCTGGACTTAACTGGTATGTCTTACGAAGTCATCAGTTGTGTATAATAAATACAATAAACACTTTAGTACAATCTTTAGATATAATTTGTAGCTCGCATACTTCAATTATTTCATGAAATTTAAGTAAGAATGATAATTTCCTGCTGTCTAGCTAGATTAAAAACTGTTATAGTCCAAATTTGATATTGTGAAATAATTCATTTAGAAAATCGGATATGCATACATGTGTGTATACTTGCATGTAAATTAATTGTTAAAGCAAGTTCAATTTATCATTAAGTTGAAAGTTGACTAATTTTAGTGCATCTTTTATGTAAAAGTATGGATGAAAACCATTTGATTTTTGTACCTTTGAATGTATTAATCAATTTGTAAAAGCTCTTTTGATACACTGTTTGATATTTTATAAAAGTTTTTAGCACATGCAATCAGTAAATGTGTCACAATTTTGATTTGATTACTATTCTGTTTTTAAGAAGTAAAAAAGTGTAAAGTTCCATGTAGCTTATACTAGTTTAGTGGCACATGGTACTGGTATATCGTGTATATTGAACTGTCAATGAAATAAAAGTCTAAATAGTCAAAACACAGGATTAGGTAGGGAATGCACTATCTTGTATGGTAATAAATGTTAAACTACTACTTTTTTTTTATTAACAAAGGGTATGCTTGAGTGACTGTATTTTAATAAGCAGTGAAAATAAAATAATTTTTAAGCATTTGAATTATTTTGATTTTTTTTTTGGTCTCTGCATGTTTATATAATGATTGCAAATATGCATATTGAACATGGCATCCACATATTGCTATACTTCATGCATATGGGGCATACACTGTAGCTTTTACTGAATCTTAATCATAACCTTGAAATTTTATGTACATTTGTACATGTAGAACATGTGGTCATGGTTTCAACTGGTCAACCGTATTTAAGGAATCACTGTCTAGTTAGTAGAAACCCTGGCATACATGTAGTCCTACTAGCTAGACAGTGATTCCTTTTATTTCCATTTAATTGTGAAAAAATTATTTATTTACATTTTAGAAATACATACTGAAAGATTTATATTCTACGAGCCATTCCCATGTCAATGTCAATAGTCTCCGCCGTCTGACATCAAACACAAAGTCAGCCGCACGAGATTTACAGACGCACAGAAGATTTACATGCATATTAGGCTTCCTTAGCGTCAAACTCAATAGACAGACGCACACAAGATTTGCATGCATATTAGGCCTCCTTAGCTTCTGGCCTATATTGCTTTGCCTAATTTACATTCCGGTAGAATTATCAGAAAATCAACTCCACTAACTTTCAAAGAGTTAACACAGAGACTGAAAACAAATAGAAATATTCTTCAGTCACAAAGTATTTAAACAGATATAGATATTTGTTTCCCACAGTGGAATTCAAACACATGACATAAGGATCAACTTCTTACTCATAGACTCTTGAGCATAGGCCCTTACCACTGTACTACGTATACGTGGGTGACAGCATTGAGAGTTAATCGTAAATATTAGAACAAGCTACTCTGGGCTTATAAACTGTACTTTCTATATAAGACTTATATACAAGGACTATAGTTTTATATACAAGGTTACCTAACCTAACTGATCATGTTGAGTCACATAAGCACAAATATCTTTCAGCTAATCTTGACGGATGATCATCAGCAACTATTTTAGATGGATACAATATGTTAATTAATGTATAAACACAGAAATTACTGTGAAAGAAAAATTGTCTACTTAAGCCAGAAGTTATATTTATGAAAATATACACTGGTCTCCATAAGCCATATGAGAGAAACATAAAATATTAGGGAGACCACTTTTTTCATATATTTTTAGTAGGCAGGTTTAATGAAAAAATGAAGCAAGAGTCGGCTAAATGGTGGTCTATAGATCATAGATCTGGTATTCCTCTTTAGAAAAATGCATAATTAAAAAAAATGTATATTGTCTCCTTAAGCC